>NC_056565.1:12903257-12917000 GCF_013358625.1 Macadamia integrifolia
CCCACCCACAAAAAAAAAAAAAGGTTTCCAATTTATGTATGTCTTCCTTGCTGTAGAACCATGCTAATCATTTTGTATCGTTCCAATTTTACCATATGCCTCTAAAATAATCATTGACTTCTATTGTAGTTAATTCGCAAATGTTTCTATGCATCTATTTGTTTTGGGAAAAACTTCCCAAAGAGATTGGTTTCTGTTTATAAAAGTCAATTTAATTTTTTTTTCTCCCTATTTATCTATTTCTATTTTGAAAGAAGGTTCTTTGAGCAAGCAGGGCAGGATACACAAGAGAAGGGCATGGTGGTTTTTATACATGGGACAAAGAGGGGAAAGATACAGACATGGATAGAGAGCGACATACCTATGGCTCTTGCTCAAAAAATCTTTTCCTTCTCATTTTTTTTTTCTTGAATTATATATGAAAAGGAAAAATGCTTAAGCATGATTAAGAGAATAAAAAAATGTAATTGAAATTGAATTTGTATCCTCCATAGGTGTCTAACATATCTATTAAAAAAGGGGGGAAAAATAAAAGATGTCTAACGTATTAGTATTTAAAAACCACATCCAACTTTTTCTCATAGATCTTCCTTCCATTTATTTGGAGTTGATATTCTTTCAACATGTTTGTTAGGAAAAGTAAGAAAATACTTTAAAATGAAAATCATTCTCAATATTTTGCATTTTAGTAATAAAATATATATTTTTTTAAAATTTACAACAAAGAAGCTAAGATAAATAATTTCTATTGAAAAATGTTGAGCCCATAAGGAACCTCTCTTACATGTCATCCAATAAGCAAGTTTTCCCATCCCCTCTTACACCCTCAAGCTTGAAGAGTATATTACAACAAAAGAGGAAAAACAAAAGAAGAAGAGCATATTAGCAATAGTTAAAATATATCCTATGGCTTAATTTCGTTGTAAGGGAAATGGAAGGGAAGTAAAAAATTTTCAAAACTAAATAATACTTTTAAATATCATTTTTATTTTACTTTTCAAATATATGAGATTTAGATGTAAATTAAAGTGAATTTAATAATCAGATATGACATGATTTGAAGTTATTGACGTATTACTAATCATGTGGAGTAATGATTACAAAAATTTTCTTATTTGGTTTGAAAATTTCATCTTCATTTCCTCTAATTTCCATTGCAACCAAATGAATTCTACAACTAACACAAAATCCTGACAATTAGGGTAACCTCCCTGATTTGCATATCCTATGTGCCACAATTTTATTAGTATTCACAGCTAGTCTCGTCACAACATTGCCACTTGAGCATTTTGGATAAAAAAAATCTAATGGTATTTGATATTGATAAAACTTTTAAGTTGAACTTTGTGAATGGACCACAATGGTCAACCAAGTTATTCATTTTCAAATACACATATCATCATTAACATATAAGAGAATGAAAGTTCACCAATGGAGAATTAGAACACCATTGGGTAATAGCACCTTTTTATTTGTCAAGTTGATTTATTTTAGAAGACTATGATTTTCTTATTTTATCTATCCAAATGAAAATGATCATTTTAGAATGGAAAGAGATGAGACAAAGAGGATAAAAAGGAACCATCCTAAAGAATATTAGTAGAATCACATATATTAAACTTCAACTTGGGTTTTACTTTTAAATCCCTACCTCAAAAAAGGAGAGCCCTAAGGCCTCCACGATAAATAAGAATGAGAGAATCGATTGATCAAGTTAAATTAATCTGGATATTCCATTGGCATTCATCTAAGAATTTAGAAATCCCTCTTCCGAGTATTAAGGATGCCCAACTTGTTTTTTATTTATTAGAAACTGATAAAAAAATAACAAATTAAAATGCAATTTAATCATATATTGCATAGTTGTTACGGCATCTAAGGGAAACCAAGACATTAAAGAGGGCTAGACATCAAGGTGACACCAACAAAGCGTCTAGACAACACTAAAATTAGGGTCTGCTTGATTTTGTTTCCAGAAATATGTTTTCTCATTTTCCTGTGTTCTTTCAGGCGTTTTTTCAGGCAATAGTACATGACACCTAGGTGAATGCTTGATAACTATGGTGTGTTGGAGAATTGTTCGAATAGACGTTGTGGATCCTTCTTTGGTAATAGGGTGTCAATTTCCCATAGGTATGGAAAGACCAGATTACTCCGCACTGAAAATGCTCATGCTTATCCTCCCATTGTCTACACGAGCTGACATATATTACGACATGATAGCATTCTCTGCCCAAAATTAATTTATGAAAATCAAAGATAGGACTTACTAAGCATTGGGTAACAAAGCATATTGATATTAGTTATTATCTTTTGATTTCATTGACTTTACTGCTTTCACAAATGATACTGCTTTCACAAATGATGACTACTACTTTAACTAGTATCAACTCTTGAAGGAAAAAGGTAGGGAACATCACCGAAAGAAGAAGAGAAAAGAAAACCATTTTTCTTCTTGAGAAGGGTATCTCGGTCTCAGTAATTAAGTCTAAACTGAACCATATATAGTAGAAGAGATAAGACAGAGGATAAAGAAACAATCTAAGCTAATTAATGACTTGCCCTTAACGTTACCAGGTTAGAGAGAGAGAGAGAGAGAGAGAGAGAGAGAGAGAGAGAGAGAGAGGGCATTTGGGTCAATGGAAGGAAGAGGGAGGCATCTTCCATCATTTCTTCCTATTACAACAGCCGACGAATTGCTTGGGAAATGGGAATTCTGTAACTATTGTCTCTCAGTGTCTGAACTTTTAAAAGCACCACACCACATCTTCCCTTATACTGGATTCACTGCTCTGTTTCTTCACTTCACTTTGTGTTTCCTTTGTAACTCAACCCTCAAACACAAACCTCAAAGCTTTCTCTCTCTCTCTCTCTGAGCTATTAGAAGTTTTTTTTTCCAAGGAGAGAAATCATGTTCAAGATCCAACCCAGGTGGGTTCCTCTTCCCCTTCTCCTTCTCCTTCTCCTTCTCCTTCTCCTTTTTTAAGTTGATATAATTAGTATGTAACTTCAAGTGGTGTTTTAATGGATCTCTTGTTCTATCTCCAACTTTAATCTTCTGGGTTTCATCTGGAGAGAGAGAGAGAGAGAGAGAGAGAGAGAGAGAGAGAGAGAGAGAGTTAAGTTGTTAACATCTAGAGAAGCTAGCTTTAAAGACTTATTTATAAGTGTTCTTGTGAGCAGGAATTACTTCTCCATTTTAAAAGATCTAGCTTTGAAGAACTACTACTGCAACAAGAGTTTCTCATCTGAGACAACAAGAAGGTGCATGCCCTCTTCATCTTTTGATCTCTTTAATTTAATTTAGAGGAGTTGATATTTAGATAGATAGATGAGTCCCCTAGTCTTCAAAGTTTCAATTTCAGTATTATTTGAAAAGGTAAGAATGGTAGCTTTTTCTGCTTCTTGTTCTTCCTTGTTGCACCCGCTAGCTGGCTATTTTGTTTCAACGTGGTTGTTCTTTTCTGATATTTCAGATTTGTGGTTTATCATCAGTTACCAATCTACTTTGTTTCTGTGGGCCTTACTAATTAATACTACTATTTCACTGGACCCATTAGGGGCAAACCCACTCTAATCCATCGGGTATTTTGATTTGCTTGAATATGGGTCATGGGTCATGACCCAGGATCTGAAGGGTCACTATCTAGTGCTGGTCCTCTGCCTATGCTAACCCATGACCCAGGATCTGAAGGGTCACTATCTAGTGCTGGTCCTCTGCCTATGCTGGGTATTTGGAGTGGTGAGTTTGGAGTCAGTCCTAAGCTTTGGCACTTTTACGCAAAGTGGTCGCCATCAAGACTCGACTTATGAACCCATAGGACTGGCAATTTTTAGCCCTCCCCAGTTAGGACTTATTTGGGAGAGCTTCAAGGGCATGGTTTAAAAAGAGGAATGGGGAATCAGTCCTAACCTTTGACCTTTTTTTTGCACAAAGTGGCCACCTTCAGCTTCAAGACTCGACTTATTATCTAATAGGACTAAGATTCGGAATGGAATCACCAATATTGTTTCATTTCTTGCTGATTCTGACTGATCAGAGTTATCAAAAGAAGCTGATCTGTGAAAATTTAGGAGAAGCAGGAAACTACCCATCCTGCAACAAAAATGGGTTGTGCTTGAACATGGCCACCCGATGGGTTAATGAATCCGCCATGGCAACCCTAAACATGCCAGATGGATCATGGACTTTTCAACCAGTAGACATTCTCATAGTCCGTCCATATATTCTGTTGTAGACGTGCTGTTCATGAACTTTCGTGATCTAACTCAACCATATGGTCTATTGTTTAATAAATTTTTTATCATTTATTTTCAGTCAACAAACTCTTGTATTAAGTTTTGCCCATAAACATTGGTGACCTAATTTAATCATATGATGTATTGTTTAATAAATTTTGTATCATTTATTTTCAGTCAACGAACTCTTGTATTATGTTTAAATGTCTAGATGACAACTCTATAGAAATATTATTGTCAAATCTCAGCTTGGAAAAAATGTCATGAAAATCATAAAATTAAAGTTACAAATTGATGCAAAATTCACTTGTCAAATTTCATTTAGACTTTCAAATTTATTTTGGGGCTGTCTACCTTCCATTAAATAGAAGTTTTTAAATTATTATTATTTTTTTTTTTGGTAGAAAAGTTTTTAAATTATTTAAAGAGGTATTTGCATCAAGTTTAATGCTTGTTGATGATTCAAAACCCGCGATACCCATTGGTGCAAAATTCATCACTTGTCAAATTTCATGGCAAGACTTAATTTGTGGTCCACCCAATGATTTTAAACTCAGAATTGTAATTGTAGTTGAATCGGCCTCTCGGTTTCAATCTTGCTTAATTCGGTCTCTCAAATCTAAAAACCCTAGAATTGGACCACTCCAAAACATCTAAAATAGGACACGTAAATCCAACAGATTCAATTGCAAAATTTGAAACGGTGGGTTCAACCCAATATGTATTTGAATAGTTTTCCTCTATACCCAAATAATGGGATTTGTAACTTGTCTCCAATTCTTTATCCACCCATTTTCTGTCAAGTCCTTGCCTCCTTGCGACACATGTTATATTCTAATCCTATCATTGAGACAATATTTTTCAAAACTTTTTTCTTTCCTAAACAACACTTTGGCCAACTTCTTGTTTTCGGATCTGACCCGTTAACCTGAATGAATCCGAAGAAGAACGGACAGAGGGAGGAGAAAAAAAGGGTTTGACCTGAAGATGAAGGAAGCAATTGTTGTTGCTCCTATAGTATATCTCCCTTCCTCTTCTGTTAGGTTTTCTCAAAATAAACCGATGTTTCCTTCATCTTCGTTCTAAACACTTTTTTCCTCCTCCCTCTGTTCCATCTTTTTTTTCGGATTCATCCAGGTTAGCAAGTCAAATCCAAAAAACAACAAATTGATCAAAAGTGTTGTTGAGAGAAAAAGGGTTTTGAAATAGGGGTTTGTATCTCCGCCATATGATTAGAATGTGACACATGTTGCAAGGAGGTAGGGAATTGGAGAGAAGCCAAATCCCAGATAAATACCAAATTAGCCATAACAAAAGGCCATAATGTTGGTCGTGATAATATTCCCATCATGCATCTTACGGGTGGAAGGATTTGGGCATCTAGTCATCACACATTGGCATGTGTCTTAAGTCCTCCTAACCGTTGGATGCCCACTGGGCCTCAGTGAAACTGGAGAGGATCTGAATCTCATATTATGTGGTTAATTAACAAAACAGGTTGGAAGGCAAAGTGGCTCTGATTACCGGAGCAGCCAGTGGCATCGGCAAAGCAACTGCAACGAAATTCGTTAACAATGGAGCTAAAGTGGTGATCGCCGACATCCAACATCAACTCGGCCAAGACACAGCGGCAAAGCTCGCACCTAACGCTACCTTCATCCCTTGCGACGTAACCAAAGAATCCGATGTCTCCGCCGCCGTAGACTTCGCCGTCTCCGAGCACGGCCATCTCGATATCATGTACAACAATGCCGGAATCTCAGGTCACACTCCTCCCAGCATCATCGATCTCGATCTTTCAGAATTTGATAGAGTAATGAACATCAATGTCAGAGGTATCATCACCGGAATCAAGCACGCAGCTCGTGTCATGATACCTCGCCGTTCCGGCAGTATCCTCTGTACTGCTAGTATCACGGCGGTCATGGGAGGGTTAGCTCCACATGCTTATAGTATCTCCAAGTTTGCTGTGGTGGGAATCATTAAATCGGCTGCGGCGGAGCTGTGTAGGTATGGGATTCGAGTGAATTGCATCTCTCCTTTTGCGATTCCAACACCGTTTGTGATGGATGAGATGGTGAAGATCTATCCAGGCGTTGATGAAGGGAGAATTGTTCAGATCGTTCATGGTTCGGGAGATTTGGCTGGGGTTAATTGTGATGTTGAAGATGTAGCTAATGCGGCGATCTATTTGGCTTCTGATGATGCTAAGTATGTGAGCGGCCATAATCTGGTTGTGGATGGAGGGTTCACCTCTTCCAAGACCTTGGGATTTCCGGTACCATCCACTGTAACATAGAAAGAGAAAGGGGGTAAAATTCCAACTTTGTAACCACCGTGGAGTTGGTATCAATAGATTTTCAAGATTCATGTTCTTATGATTTTGGGTTAGAAAGGGTTTTTAGAACCAGGTTTTAAATTTCAAAATTGAGCGGGTTAGGATTTGTGCCTCATGGTGTAGCCCAAGCCCCAAGCCCCAAGGTGCCCCAGCCCTTGGATCTACGCAGGATCTGCATCCCATTGCAAGGATGGATCCTTGCTAAGCTTAAAGAGTATAAAAGCATGCTTGCTATGACAATGGTTTTTTCAATATTCAATTCTCACACTTCAAGTTTCACCCAGCCGTTCGATGCACATGTTGGAAAGGATCCTGATGCAATATTTTATAGAGTAGATTCCACGATTTTTCTCTCATATGCCAAGTTTCAACTTTGAAGAAATTGATTATGTGGCAAAACAAAATATTGAAAAAAATCAAAGGAGATTAGAGAACCATGAATGATGATGCATACACAATTAGAGGAGGATTGGGATAAAAGCGTCAATTTAGTATTAAAAAAAAAAAAAAAAAAAAAAAAAAAAAAGCAACGAACACTTTAACTTAACATAATGGCAACAATTTTGGCTTGAAGAATCCAGGGGAAGACCTTACTAGCACGGTAGCACCCAGTAGGCATGCTCACTAGGATAGATTTAAAAAAAAATAATAATAATAAAATAAATAAATAAATAAATAAAACCTCAGTGGTGGCAATTTCGGCTTGAAAAATCCAGGGGAAGACCTTACTAGCACCCAGTAGGGTGCTCCCTAGGATAGATAGTAGTGGGGAAAAAAAAAAAGCTTTCAATTTTATTTTGAAAAAATGAAATTTATTAATTTGGTTCGGTTTTGAATTTAAATTCAAAACCATCGGTTTGAAGTTTGATCCAAACCGAATTAAATGAATAGAAATAAACTTGACAGAAAACAGTATATAATCCAAATAAAAAATGATAGATTGAATCAAATTTCAAAATCTATATAAGAACCAAATCGAATCTGTTCAAGTTTGTTCTTTTTGCAAAATCTATTCGGTTCAGTTCAATGTCAATTTTTACATATTGAACCAAACTGAACCGATTGACATTTGGCACCCTTAAATATGCTAGTTTGAATGGTTTATGGTTAAATTGAATGTATTTTCTATACAAATAGCAAAATACAGGAAAAAGAACCAAGTAGAGGTTGTTCTTCCACTTAGGGGGAAAAAAAAGCTTCTTCCCCATAGATTAAAAAAAAAATGAAAGATGTGGAACAGCTTGAAAATTGAAAAGAAAAGGGGAAGAATTCAACATATTTAGGGAAAATACCAAAAAAAGAAGAATCACCACACCAATTATTATATTTTTTTTTCCTGGGTTATGAATCATCATACACTTAAGAAAACTAGAAAGAGACAGGATGGGGTGGGGAAGTTTTGGGATGGGGGGGGGGGGGGGGGGGGGGAAGGAGTTGATTAGATGATACAACAGAGGAAAAAAACAGTAACTAAAATCGAAGGGTTTCAGCTGCAAGGAGACTATCAAACAAGGTATACAAGACACTCAGTATTTCGCCATGATTTCCCTGAACAGTTCCTTAGGTGCTGCACTTGGAGAATGATAAGAGAATCAAGTAAATAACAAGGACTAGATACAAAAGGAAACTCAAGATTAGTTTTCTAAGGGAAGATTGTTGGTCCAGCTTACCAGGCAAATTTGTAAATCTTTCATATTGTTCATATGCCTGCCCAATGAACATCTCAAGCCCAGAAACAATGATGGCACCAGACTCTTCTGCTTCTCTCAGGAGTCGTGTCATTTTTGGTGTGTAAACAGCATCAAAAACCAGGGAATAGGAGCTCAGAGCTCGCTGCATAAACATATTGCCCATTCATTTCTATAGCCATTTTCCCCCCATCAACAGACCATCAACAGAGAAGCATGAAAAGTTAATGGTTATAGAAAGCAAGGAACTTGCTCACCATGTTCTGCACAAGTTATTTTTCTTTACCTTTATGTGTCATACAACAGATTGGGTGATCCTAACCAATTAATATTCAGATCAGGCTTTTCTACCATTCCTTGTTCTGACTGGGGCAGACTACTTAAGAACAAAAGAACAGAACTGAATTCAAGAATTTCAACCTATTATAGTCTTTATCCACTCTTTTGCTGTGTCCTAATTTAGCCTTTATTATTTCACAAATCTAAGATTTTAAGAAGTATTCCACTGATAAGTGTCACAGTTATTAAAAAAATAACTTTTTGCCCAAATCTCTGTACCATATATTCATACCTGCCACTTGGCAGTTTGGTTGGGCCACAAAATTGGTGACTTGCCCACACCATCATCTACTCACAGTCAAAGTTTTAGACCAATCAAATAAGCCATGTGTTATTATAAAAGTTTGAAATAAGTTTAAAAAGTCTAGAAAGTAAACATAATATTGACTCAATACGAACTGTTCGGAATTCATCGGAAACAACCCATAACTAGTGGGTCATATGGTTGAGATAGGCCAACAAACTTGACAAGTGGCAAATCAAGTGGGTACCAGGTCTATCCAATGGTCACCCCGCCACATCACTCATCCACGTGGCTAAAAATTTGTCTGCGTGATGTAAAATTTTCCTATTTTTATCTACTGAAACAAAATAAAATTTTCATCCCCAAATATAAAAACGAGCTAGGCTCTGGCATGCCTACTTCCTGCCATTTGATAAATGGGTGGGTGGGATGCATTCAAGCTGGCATATGGCCCAAGACATTCTTGTTTGATTCACCCAACTGCCATCCCCTTTTATTTGCTAGCATTAAGTAGCCCAGTATTCTTTTAATTAAATACAAAATTTCTCATACGTCCAATATACAGAAGAAAAATGACTAGGGAATATACATATCACTAACACAGCCAATAAGTAATGAAGTATGTGGAATATGAAAAGAGTTGTACAGAAACAAACCTTAGGTATGGGTGTCAAATCTACTTTTGGCTGCATTCCGATAGATGTTGTATTTGCAAGAATCATCCCATTCTCTGGATGAAAATTTTCTAATTCGGCTATAGATATAGCTTGTCCTCCAATCAGCTCGGCTATTTCCTTAGCTCGATCTTGTAATCACGAAAGAAAAATTGATCACTCACTCAACACGACAAATACAAGTCAAGTTCAATTGAGAAATATAGCCCTGTTTACTATCATGGTAGAAAGAAACCAGCAAATGATTGAATTCATGGGCTTCATGCGGTGAAAAATGTAATCTTTCAATAAAACATTAAAAAATACATATTCAAAACAACAAAAAAATAATAGAAAAATGTAAACCATTTATTTTGTTACATTTTCTCGCAAGTTCTTGTACTTTGTACTCCTAAATATTTAGTGTAAAATTGTTTGCTATAATAGGAATGTACTTTTACCCAAAAATAAAGAAAACAGGCATACGTTTGATTTTAAGTGGTGCTCTTGGATGCAAGTAAAGTCACATGCCTATAACACTGTAAAGACCTACTCCCTTTTCGGTTAATATTGTTTCTACCACCATATAATTTTTTATTTATACAGAACCTAAGAGATATCTTCATAAATGATGACCTAACAAGGGTCCCCCCCCCCCTCTCTTTTTACGTAAAAGCTTAATGAGTCTTGATTATGGATTTGCAACAATAGATCTTTGAGCAAAAGATTGAAGTAAAGGTGTGAAGCTGGGAAAGGCAGGACATTTTTTTCATGAATTCTCACTTGGTATCATCAAACACAAAGACAACGGAAATGATGTAACATTTCTCAGTGAGAAAGACAACAGAGGAGAAGCATTCTGAATCTATCGTACCTAAAGTGCGATTGGCAATTACAACTCTTGCTCCCTTCTCCTTTGCACCATAAGCAAGTGCCTTACCAGCACCACCAGCTCCAACGACTACAAACAATTTACCAGCTAAGGGTGAACCACTTGAGTTGTTTGTAGTATGTGAACCTGTAAAGGAAAAAATAGATTTCAAGGCACCTTTAAGCAATAAGGTCTATATATAATCCTCCATTAGTTGTAAAATGTAAAAAACCTCTTAATCCATCCTCGATGGCTGTAATTGCACCAATATAGTCTGTATTGTAACCAATTAGCTTTCCATCACTAGGTCTCCTAATAATGCAATTAACAGCTCCAATAGCCTGTAAGGATTTGTCAACAGAACAAATAATAACAACTGACATTTGAAAGAATGTCAACTCCCCTTCAAGTTAAAAAGAATTCAAAGGTTTAGATGGCCAAATGATGGATAGTCCATTCAAATTACCTTGGCAACAGGATCAACCTCATCACATCGCTTAAGTGCATCCTCCTTGTGAGGAATAGTACAGCTGCATTTCAAATTAAATAACAGAGAATTGTCAAGAGAGTAATACTACTCAATTTAGATAAACATCATTTCTTTTGAAAATTTCATAACCATTGGAAACTAAAACTAAACCTACGAAGCATAACCATTATATAAAAGATGAACATTGAATACACAGAAACCAGTAAAACCATACAAGACAATGAATAGAACAACTGATGCTAAATAAAAAATTGTGAACTCTTCAGATCTATCATTATCATGACAAAGACTACTGCGACTACAAATAATGATTCTTATTTAACAAGAGCACATGTGGCACTTCAATTATTCATGTAAACTACATTTAAGTTGTTCTAAGGAGGGCAAGGGGATTAAACCTGAATCCTGCAAAATCAGCGGATGAGTAGACATCGAAAAATTTTCCAATGTCATCGATCAATAATGGCACGTAAATTCCATTAAAACCAACTGCTTTAAATGCTTTATTGTAAAGAATAGGTGATTTGCTGTGCCCCACAGGATTGCCAATAATTCCAAATACTTTTGTATCGGGTCCCAACTGTCTGAAATTGTATATACCCAACAGATCTTTGAGTGTTGGTTGCCCAGGAGCTGAAACAATTCCTGCCTCAATTGTACCAAAAGTGAGATATCCACCGAATTTTGGGCAAAGCAATCGTGATATCAAACCTCTCTCACTCATAACCAGCCCAATTATTGGAACCTGAAATTTCATTTCATGCGTCATCTGCAAAATGATAAAAGACATAATAATAACATAGAACATCTGAATAGACAATGAATTCTCAGGATCGAAAAAATCATAAGTCCTGTTGCTTTTTTCCTCCTTCGTAATTAACATCTTTGGCTCATTTTCATTTAGTTCCTCAATTCAGTCCACATAATTCAGTTTAACAAGTGTCGAGTAAAGGAGTTAAACTATGTTCCCAACATATAGCTACCACTTTTTCAAGTATGTCCATGAAAGAAAAATAGGTCATAAATAAAAATATTGACAGAAATACAAAAGGAGTGGGAAAAAAATCCCATTTACTTTTCCAACCAAAGCTCTAGAGACCAACTACATCTTATGGCCTTCACTTATTTTTATTTTTATATCACATAAGGATATCAATGTTCCATCAAACATGGATTTAATTTTTTTTTTTTTTGGCTGAGGTTCAATTGAATGTATTGAATGTTACCAAGGTATTTAGCATTGAAGCTATGGATCATCCATTTGTTTTGGCAGAATCATGCATTTTTCACATCAATTATCTCTTGTCAGTAACAAAATATTGTATTGCAGGAAAACAAGAAAGAATCAGAGAAGGGATAACACAGGCACTTCAACACCACAATTATAGTGTAATAAATATTATCAACGTCAACTCTGCAACATTGCATGCCAATCTATCATCATAAGATAGTACAATAGAACTACTCAAATTTTATACAATCTAGAAGAACTGGTGGAATATAAGAGAAGAAGGAAACTTCTAAGATCATAAAGAACTAATACACTCTATACAGTACTTACTTGGGAATGGAAAGTAATTTGGAATACACGTGCCACGTCCGTGATATCCAAGGCAGTTGTAGCAATTTTCACTATGTCAGCTCCAGTAGCTTGAATTCTAGCTACAAGGATCGAAATATCTTCAACAGATGGTGTATTTTGATAGTTGTGAGATGAAACAATGACTTTGAAATTTTCAGGCTTTCTTCCGGAGATGGAACTGAGGAATTCATGCGCAACCTTCATTTACGAAAAGCAAAGTTATGATAACTTGACATTTGGAAATTTCACACCATATTCAATACAAGAACTACTCCATCCATAGATATTTGCACATCAGTTATAGTTCTTGTGAGATTTAACTGCTTACACGCACATGAACATAAATTATTAGTATATTGTTTAATATTTATTGCTCATATATTTGAACAAGTAGAAGCTGACAATACAAAATGGCAAGCTACTTTAGTTTAGAGCACAATAGATTGCTTCGAAGTTAGTTCCTCATAGCTCTTGAATAAAATGTTATATATATGCAACACAATTCCAAAGATAAAATGTTCAAGACTATACTTAATATAAAAGCCAAGAAAAATCAGAAAAGGAACGTAAGAAGATATGCTAAATTGTCCTCCTCTTCTAAGGATAATTCAGCCCTTGTTTCCATAATATATGAATTGTCATTTATTTTTTATATCTCCTATATAAATTTCTTAGAGTCAGATTCAAGCACCATAAATCAAAGAGACTCCTGTAAATCAACAACGGTCTATTTTAAGATTCCAAGCATTTGCAAGTGTGTGTGTGTGTGTATGTGGAGGTCAGGGAGAATTTGGGTTTGGGTTTGGGTTTGGGTTCGGGATGGGGTTCCCGGGGGGGGGGGGCAAGAACTGTAAACACACATAAGCTTCTAGCACTGAAGATAATGTGATGAGCACATTTATGTGTGAAATCTAGCGTAGTAAAACATGCATTTTGCATATTTAGAATGGAGCTACCTTGGGTTTTACTCTCTTTTTGCAGGTTTTATATTTTCAAGGCCTTAAGGACTATCGGGTGCTATATCTTCAATTTTACACGTAAAGAAGTCCTATTTCTTTCCATGGTTGCGAAGAGGACGAAATTCTGAGCAAGATGGACGTGTTCAATTAAAAGTACACATTCGTTTGGTCACCCGTACAAATGATTATTCTTTTTCGGGTCAGAAAAAGAATAATGGATCAGAACTGAACCGAGATGCAGAACCAGCCCGTTTGCAATTGTCCCAGAGGTACAAGGAATACTCCAAATGCCAACAAGGATCGATGGACCACATCTTTAAGTGATTAAAGATTTGTTTTT
>NC_056565.1:12917100-12984107 GCF_013358625.1 Macadamia integrifolia
TACCACCTACTGGATAACGGATTAATGTATCAAGACATCCCAAAGTGGGCCGGTTAGTGCCAAATAACAAGTTAACTCGGTAATGAGTGAAAACCCATTTTTCTCCCAAACGACCTTTAGTTAATTAAGTGACTATAAATAGAGACTCTTGCCATTCTTTTCGTTTCTACCAAACTAAAAGCATGAGAATGGAGAAAAGAGAAGAAGAAGAAGAAGGAGAAGAACAAGGGAGGAGGAAGCAAGGGTTGTTAGGGATATTCCCACACTCTTATAGTTGGTTTTGATGATAACAAACATATGAAGGTATGCCACAATTTTCCTTTAAGTATTGTTTTGTAGAGACTTCATATCAAAGATCGAATTTTGTGAATAAAACGAAGAAATGAAGATTGCAGTCATCAAATGAAGAGTATCAACAAGTTGGCATCAATGCTTGAAGAAGATATCATAAGAATTTAAGCTTCAAGATGTCAAGACATGAAGCTTAAAGACATGGAATTGCAAACAAGAAGAAAAGAAGATAAAGTGCCAAAGAGTGGAAGGTTCAAGTGAAGAAGAAGACCACTAGGATAGATTAGTCACTTTTAATGTAATTTGTAATTTTCACATACATATATGCACTCACCTCATGCATGTGCATTGCATCATACTAGAATGACCATAAGACATACCTTGACCAAGTATGAAAAGTCTCTAAGTGGTGAGGAACATATTAGGAAAAATGTGTTCTAGTGAAATTCTGTGAAAACCACATTAACCTGACTCAAGGGTATTTTAGGTAATCTTAAAGTCATTATAAGGAGATAAAACCTTCATAGAGGTTGTATGAAATTGAGTTGTGATTCCAACGCAACTGATCTCAAGTCAATCCAAGGTCGGACCGAAAAGTTATGGTCAAAATACTGACGACTGGTCAGTATGACAACATTCTGTCAAAACAGTCTGTCATGTTGGAGGTCGACCGACTGAAATCCCCGGTCGACCGGAACTGTCCGAGACCATAGACAGTCGACCGGCTGAAAGTCCCGATCGACCGGTGATTGCTTGGAAGTGCCCCAACGGCTATATTTTGCCTCAACGGCTCTTGGCGGTCGACCGGCTACCAATGGCAGTCGACCGGTAGACCCAGAATATGTCCGTTAGAGCTTGATTCCCTGCCTAAAATGCTTCACTAAGCTCACCTATAAATACCTCTAATACTACTCATTAATTAACAATAAATCCCAACTTTAGAGAAGCATTATTTGAGCATTAGAAGTGAGAATTGGTCTACACCATCTCTTGAGTTCAAGTTCTTCATTTTACATTCAGGAGGAACTCAAGACCATCTACAAGTCTTCATCTACATCTTGGCATTTACATTACAAGCATAAAGAAGACTTCAAAAGGTGCATTCATTCTATCATCATTGCATATTTCATTTGCACCACACCGGAGGTAATTCTCTTTTATTCCACTTCTCCATTTTCTATTTTACATTAAGTCTAGACTGTACTTAGGCTTGTGTAAGGACCCTCTCATTCTTAAGAGATTGTAAGGATCCTCTTATCCTTAAAAGAGTGTAAGGTGCCTCTCTACCTTAAAGGAGATTGTAAGGTGCATCTCTACCTGCAAAGGAGATTGTAAAGGCGCCTCTCTGCCTGTAAAGGAGATTTGTAAGGATACTCTTATCCGTGAAAAAGATTGTAAAGGTTTTCTTCCCTACCTACTGTACTGAAAGGGAGAACTAGTGGAATACCTTACAAGAGGATTCTTGTAGGGAGTGGACTAGACTCGAATTGAGTCGAACCACTATAAATCTTGTGTTGTAGTTATTCTTATTTTATTTATTCAGCATCGTTTTTAACTTACAATCACACTTGTGATCTATACATCGAAAAGAGTTAAATTCCACTAGTATAACCTATTCACCCCCCCTTAGGTTATTTCAAGGGTTTCCTACCAAGTAAGGTAAAACGATTTCTCCACTCCTCTCCATACACACGTCTCTTTCTACTTCCTCTTTTCCCTATCTATTGAGCTAATGGAGAATCACCCCAACTGAATCTCCCTACCCACATGCCCAATTTACAAATTGGTTTGGGGATTCGGTGTGGGAAAATAGCTAGCAAGTTTTGCCACTCACATTGGGTGCATAAACCTCCTCCATAGGAAGCCCCATCAAAAATCCCAATTTGAGCAACACAAAACCTAGAAATGGGGAAATTTCCTAAAGCCCACCTTCCCACTTGTCAAGGCTACAAATTGGGAGAGGGGTTTAGTGTAAGAGATTTATCCTAGCAAGATTGGTCCATGAACCCTCCCTAGTGAAATCCCTAATTTGGGTAACTAAACCCTAGAAATGGTGGGTTTTGCCCAAACCCTCTATACCCCACCATTCAAACCCAAAATTAGGCTGGAGAAAATGAAATTAAATACATGTATAGTGGGCTAGGGGTGACCACATAAGCCATTGGTGGTCACCACATAAACCCTCAACCAACGTTCCTTAATTTAGCTTAGTACCCACTTGAACTTTGGGGAAATTTGAGTGCATTGTGTAAACCCATCTTAACTAACTCATTAATTACACTTAATCTAAGTTAATTGAGGTGGGAGAACATCCCCCACGTATAAATCAGCCCTATAGTCATAAAACCCCCAATTTGAGAATGATTTTGAAGAAAAGAGAAAATAGGAAATGAATCTAGAACATGTGCCTAGAGTCTCATTTCTCTATTAGTGATTTATTTTCTTAAAAATCTTATGTATCCTAGGTGTAGAACCAAGAGGTGACGAGACAACATGGTGCTAGGCCATCGGCTGTCTATCATCACTTAGGACTCAAGGTGAGGGGATTTTTGTATGACTTTTATGGAATGTTTACATCATTTTGCATATGGGGATAATCATATCACTTTGCATATTAAAATCTTGTTTCTTATGGTGAATGTCGATGTGGCACGATGATATGAGTTGTGATTGGGTTTTGTGAATTATTTTAAGGAATCTATACAACATGTTACATATGTGTGTGATCATAAATTATGCTTTATGAACCTGTTACTATTTTAGAACTTGAATGTGTATGTTGGTGTGGGTGTTGATTTATGGGGTGCAGTATGACCAAGGTTGTGGGCCATTTTGGTTACTGAGGTTGTGGGAGATTTTGGTACTGCATGCCATAAATTGAGACCATGTGTGGTCATGCTTGTGGGTGCAGTATGGCTGAGGTTGTGGGCCATTTCGATTACCGAGGTTATGGGAGATTCCGGTATTGCATTCTCGAGCATGATCGCCTTGTAATTGTGATTTATATCATGATAGATTGCATTGGGCTAGAAAAAATAACCCAGGGCATAGCTTGTCTAAGGTTGTGGGAGATTCCGATACTGCATGCCCATAAAATGAGACCATATGTGGTCATGCTTGTGGATGTAGCATGGCCAAGGTTGTGGGCCATTCCGATTACCAAGGTTATGGGAGATTCTGGTATTACATTCTCAAGCATGATCACCTTGTAATTGTGATTCATATCATGATAGATTGTATTAGGCTAGGAAAAATAACTCGAGGTGTAGCTTGTCCGAGGTTGTGGGAGATTCCGTTATTGCATGCCCGTAAACTGAGACCATATGTGGTCATGCTTGTGAGTGCAGCATGGCCGAGGTTGTGGATCATTCTGGTCACTGAGGTTCTGGGAGATTCTGGTACTGCATTCCCAAGTATGATCACCTTGTAATTGTGATGTGAAATGAATTATGCTTGGTTATATTGGGCTAGGAAAATAACCTGGGTGCAGTATGTCTGAGGTTGTAGGCCATTCTGGTTACCGATGTTGTGGGAGATTTCGGTACTACATACCCATAAACTAAGAGTGTCTGGTCATGCTCATGGGTGCAACATGGCCGAGGTTGCGGGTTATTCCGATTACCGAGGTTGTGGGAGATTCCGGTACTACAATCTCAAGTGTGATCACACATTAGACCTAGAATTGTTGCATAGAATTGTTTACTAATAACTGGATCACGTCATTTAATGTATCTAATTTCATTAATATTGTCGTGGTTAAACAATTATACTTATTTCTATTTTACTGTTTGTTGTGAATGCTTGTGTGTGCATGCAGACCAACTTTTTATTCACAGTGGTGCATGCAAAATGTGTGCGGGAAGCAAGGGGAGACCTGTGGAATGAATTGGTGAGCGTTAACCCTGGTTCTAATGTGCCCTGGATGGTTGTTGGGGATTTTAACGCTTCCATGTTCTCTCACGAAAAGAGGGGTCCTAGGGTATTTAATTTGGGGTTGGTTACGGATTTTGGATCAATGGTGGATGCATGCCTGCTCATGCAAATCCCAACCCAAGGTCAGAAATATACTTGGTCCAACAATAGAAGAAGGGGAAACATTGCTGTTGTTCTAGACCTGAGCTTCTGCAACGATGCCTAGATTTCCCTGTTTTAGGATGTCCATTAGATTGTCCTGCAAAGGGTGGCCTCCGATCACTCCCCTATTCTAGTGGTGTCTTCAGCGTCAGAGAGGCCAAGAAATTATCCATTCAGATTTCAGCGGTTTTGGACAGAGCATGAGTCCTTTTTGCATACGGTGAAGTGTTCATGGGATGAGGATTTCGGGGAATCGCCCATGGTAGTTTTTGTGCAAAAACTAAAAAGACTTAAAGGGGTGCTGCAAACTTAGGGGAAAAGCAGTTTTCCTAATTTTAATATCGAATTGGAGGAAGCTAAGAAAGGCTTGGAGGATATGTGGTGTGAGATTGAGGATTATGGAATGACTGATGTTCTTTTTGCTCGGGAAGCAGATGCAAAAACAAGACAATTGAAGGCATTGGAGAATTATGAAAAATTATGGGCTAAAAAAGCTCATATTAAGTCGCAGCCGTAGGGCGATACTTGTTCTAAATTCTTTCATATGTCTGTTAAGATGAGAAGAATTAGAAACTCTATTCGGATGATTAAACAAGAGGACGGTGTGGTTCTCTCTAAAAAAGCCCAAATAGAAGGATACGTGACCAACTTTTTTGAAAATTTTGATAAAGCTGCCCCTAGTCATGATCACATGGATCTTTTGGATTGTATTCCTAACTCTTTGGAGGAGCACGACAGGGCTGGGCTGGATATAACTCCATTTGATGATGAAATTAAGGAGGCAAGTTAGGACCTTGACTCTGTGAGCAACTCGGGTTTGGACAGGTTTCTTGGTACATTCTATAAGGTATGTTGGGATATCGTTGCTCTGGATGTTTGCAAAGCTATTAAATTTTTTTTTCAGAACAGATTATATGCCTTATGGGATCAATAACAATTTTTTGGTATTGATCCTGAAAGTGGAGGGAGTGGTTTCTCTGGATAAATTCCACCCATTATGCATGGGGAATTTCTTATGTGAAATTATTTCAAAAATTTTGGCTATGAGATTATCGAGGATGCTTCCTAGTATTATTTCTGAGGAGCAGGGGTTTTTCAGAAAGGGAAAATCATCCACTAAAGCATTAGTTTGGGTTTGGAGTTAGCAAACTTGATGTTTTCCACCACTCGTGGGGGAGGTATGGGATAGAAGATTGATATCCAGAAGGCATATGATATTATCTCTTGGAAGTTTATGTTTCATGTTATGCGAAAATTCAATTTTTCAGAAATATGGATTTCCAGGATTAATCAGCTTCTTCAATCTAGAAAAATTTTGGTTCTTTTGAATGGAGGATCTATTGGGAACTTTGGTGTCGAAAGGGGTCATAGACAAGGGGACCCTATTTCCCCTATGCTATTTATTATAGCTAAAGAGGTGCTATGCAGAGGGCTGACTGATTTGGTCGCTAAAAAGAGGCTGAAAGCTCTGAATGGCCTGCATGGTGTTGCTACTCTAGTGCATAGTTTGTTCGCAGATGACATTTTTATTTTCTCCAATGCCTCCATCAGGTATGTGAAGAAATTAAAATCATTCCTTTCTAAATATGATGATTTCTCGGGTCAAAGAATAAATATTGAGAAGAGTAAGATTTTCCTTGGCCCTATTACTGCCCAGAGAAAGCAGGCCATTATTGATGAACTAAAAATCCTAGTTTGCAATTTTCTCACCAAATATTTGGGTGTGGAGATTTTCAAAGGAAGGGTGAAGAAGGAGGCTCTGATTCCAATTCTGGACAGGGCCAAAAGCTAGCTAGCAGGTTGGAAAGAGAGTTTACTATCAATGGCGGGAAGAGTGGAACTAGTGCGATTAATTATCTTGGTGATGACCAACTGTTCCTTTACTGTTTATTGGTTGCCATCAGCTATGATTACCATTATAGAGAGGTGGATGTGGAATTTCATTTGGACAGGTGATATTGATACGGAGAAAAAAATCATAATCAAATGGGACATGTGTTGTAGGCAGAAGGAGGTAGGCGGTTTGGTTCTGAGGAGACTGAGGGATATGAATAAAGCATCCCTATGTAGTCTAGTGTGGAGAATAAAGCATAAGGAGTACTTAGCATACAAGTTTCTCACAGCCAGATTTCTGAAACAAAATGGCTCTCTTAGACCTGGCTACTGGGCGTCGTCTATTTGGCCTGGAATTAGGAAGGTGTGGAGCCACATTGTGTCTAATGAAAGGTGGATGGTTGGTAATGGCAGGAAAATTGATTTCTGGAAGGATAAATGGGCAATGGGTTCTCTGTCCAGGATCTAGTGGATGTGGCTCACAGTGGTAGTCAAGGTTCAACGAGGGCTGATTGATTTATTAATAGTTTTCAATGGAATCTGCCTCAGGTTCAGTCCTCTACTATGAATGACATTTTTGAATTGATCAAAAGTATCAGAATTCCTCAGTATGATTGTGAGGATAGGTGCTTTTGGAAGGGGTCAATAGATGGATCTTTCACCATTAAATCGGCATGGGATGAGATTAGATCTCGCAATCCAAAAGTTCCATGGTTTTCAATTGTGTGGTTTAAAAATCTTCACCCTCAAATGTCTATGTTTGGATGGAGGCTGGTTCATAGGAGGCTCCCCTTGGATGATGAGGTAAGGAAAAAAGACATTTCTCTTGCCTCAAAATGTTCTCTGTGTGGTAAGGAGGAAGAATCCTTGGATCATGTATTTATTCATTGCCCTTTTTTCAGTTGAAATCTGGACTTTCTTTTGTGCGATTTTCAACATCAAATGGACAAGCCCAGGAATGATGGCCCTGCTTTTCAGTGGTGTAAGCGGCTGATGAAGTAGGTTCGTTGTAAGGAAGTTTGGGAGATGGTTTTGGTCATGGTGTCAGATAGTATCTAGAGAGAAAGGAACAGGAGACACCATGATGAAAGGTGGAGGCCGCCCAGGTATGTTAGTAATTCAGTTCTTGATGAAATAAAAAATGGCAGGCCTTGCATCAAAGGAACAGTGAGATAAGTTGACGAATTGATTTGCTATAGGAAGTTGGGTCTAACCGCTCAGGGCATGCTCTCAAATCAAATTTTAGAATTTTTTGGTGCAAACCTCAAATGCATTGGATTAAGTTAAACTTTGACGGAAGCTCGATGGGGAATCCTAGACGTGTCGGAGCTGAAGGTGTTTTTAGAGATCCTACAGGAAGAGTGTTGGGGACATATAAAGTCTTTATAGGAGTGACAGGAGTTTTTGAGGTTGAGATGGAGGGCCTCATGGCGGGGCTAATGCATGCTAAGGACATGGGTGTTAATAATCTATGGGTTGAGTCAAATTCCAGCACCGTGGTTATGCTGATGCAAAAAAATAAGGTGCCCTAGTTTGCTACTCAATGATGGTCTTCCTTAAAGCCATACCTAGACGGGATAACCGGGAAGATTACTCATAATTTCAAAGAGGCAAATACTATTGCGGATTTTTTAGCTAAAGATGCCGCCAAACAGGTGTCTCAGCACTTCGCCTAATGCTATTCTCCTTGGCTATATTGTGGAGCTTCTTAGCAGAGATGCTAATGGAAGACCAAACTATAGATTCAGTTAGTACACTTCTCCCCTTCCCTGCTGATGACAATGCCGAAGGTGGGGATGTGGAGAGCGCTTTTCCTTTCTTTGGTTTATCCCTGTATAGATTTTTGTTTACTTTTGGCTCCCTTCTTTTGAATAAAATCTCCTTTTAGCGAAAAAAAGTGAATGCTTGTGTGTGTGTACCCCTTACTGGGCTTCATGGAAGCTCACCCCCGTTGTTGCCCCTTTTTAGATGTTGACTCAGATATCCATTTGGAGTCTATGGTTGAAGAGCCAGCTCTCTACAGAGGTGACCTCTGAGATAAGGAGCTTGCTACGCACAAGGACTGCTGCGTATGTGACAATTGTGCATTTGGTGCATGCTAAGGAAGAGAGTATCATCCTCCATTTTGATCCTTTTTGTACTTATCAGAAGTAGCCCTAGGGGGTAGAATTGTAATTTTGATTCCGCTGTGAAGATCTTCTTTTGGATAAATATATTAAACATAAATAGAAATCACCAGTTGTGTATATTATGATTATTATTATCTATTTGATCATAGAATCACTTCATAGCTTTATGTGTTAAAGTACTGCATCGTGGATCCTAGATGGATTGTGGACACGTGTGTGTCCATGTCATCAGCTTTCAGGTGAGTGGAGGTGTGGTGTGACATTATTTACCTAATTTATATGCACCAAGTTTTGTGTTTATTTACTTAGTTTTCTGCTTTTCTATAATTTTCTACTTCTCTACAAAGATTTGTGGGATCCATGTTGGAATGCCAGTTACTAAACCCATAATGTTACTAGCTGTAATCTTCCTATGGTATCAGAGTCTAGTGGATCTATACTTTAATAAACCTACACCCACTAGGATTTCTATTAAAGCTCCTAAATTGTTGCGATATCAATTTCTCATTAAAGCTCTTAATAGTAGAATACACAACAGAGTCCACATTATTCAAAACTTTACTAAAGCTAGGGTCCATTGAGGTTGAAGTCACGTGCCCTCACCTGAAAACTGTGTCGGTGTTTAAAGCAGCTACCTACTCGCTCCCAACGAAAAAAGTACTTCAAATTAAAACCTCGTTTCTACCAAGATCTATAAGTGAGAGAAGAACTAAAATGCGGAATTAAAAACTCAAAAATGAATTAGAGATTTCGAATATTTTTCATCGGTGGTCGGAGAACAAATTGAAGAAATGACATCATTAATTTGAGTAGATATTGATAGTGAGGAAAGAAAGGTGGGGGAACAACATTTTGATATACTGATTTCTCACAAGAATCCATTACTTTTAACAATAGAAAAGTTGGGAAGAGAAAATAAACCAAAGGCAATGGAAAGGATCCATGGATTAATTTTGCCCATTTTTCAGATACTGGACAAACTCAGCTATGTAGTGCTCTTGATGAAGGGTTGGATGGTTGACAACAGCAGCAGCTTGTGCTGCTTTGAGGCCTATCTTTTTCCCTGTTTCAGCAACCATGGCTTGCCTCAGACCCTCGGCAATGGCCACCCTATTAAATGACCCATCTTCATTTTGCTCAACTTGGAAACCCTTGTCTACCAACAACCTTGAATTAAATATTTGATCGAAAACCAGTGGCAACACAATGAGTCGATGACCATATCAGAGATTTTCTATGACAGAGCCCCACCCAGCATGAAACAAAGATCCTCCAATGGCAGGGTTAGTTAAAATTTCCACTTGAGGAGCCCATCCCATGCACACCAAACCTCTGCCCGCCGTGTTGTTTGTGAAGTTTAGAGGTAAAATCTCAGATTCCTCTTCAGGATTGATGAGTGACCATAGGAATGGCAGATTGGAAAGCTCAAGCCCATATGCTATCGCACGAACTTGATCTTTGCTTAATTTGCATGTACTTCCAAAGCTTACAAACACAACAGATTTGGGTTTTTGTTGATCAAGCCAGTTAAATGTTTTAAACCATTCCTCACCATAATCCCTTCTCTCTGGCTGATTATCAAGAGGTAATAACCCCACAGGCATAACTGGCTTCTGGAAGATCTACTCACCTTCAATTTCCTTGCAACTACGAACGGCCACGGCCTTGCACCCTTTGAGAATTTTAGCTACTCGTTCACTCAGATCCTTATTGAAAAAGTTATAATAATAGTTATTGGCTTCAGAGCCACGCCGGGCGGCGACTGATGATGGAAAAGTGACCCACTCAGGCGGTGGTGTGAGGGATTCCGGTGATGGACGGACCATCTTTAGGCCATCTCCTGTTAAACACTCGGGTGGCCCGACAAAGACCCTGGTGGCAGCGGAGACAACGGAAAAGAAGAAAACCGGCACACACAAATCCTTAGCGATGTCAATCGTCCAATGCGTAAAGATATCAACGCCTATCCAATTGGGTGGTTCATTGGTGATGAATTGCTTAAAGGGATGACACAAAAGATCATAGGCTGCCCTTCAGTCTTTCTCTTTCTCTAAAGGAAGGTCGAAGGTGGCTTCGGCACCTTCAGGCGGGGAACTGCCGTCGACGACTGGGAGTGGAAATTCCACCATGATTATCAAAGCAGATAGTTCTGATGGTAGTTTTGGGAGTCTTCGGACGTTTCTAGAGGTACAAATGAAGGAGACACGGATCCCAGCTTTTGCTAAGGCAACGGAGAGATGGAAAAATGGAAGCAAGTGGCCAAAGGCTACGTATGGAACCAGAACTACATGGAATTCTTCGGCCATTTTGATTTTTGTGATGACTTTTACAGCTTGGTTGCATTTAGAGGAAAAACAAGCCCAACACAAGTTATGACCGTACAATCTTTCTTATAACATTATCTTAAGAAAAAAAAAAAAATTCTTTCCTAAAAGATAAATCTTATCTCTTTAAGATGAAATCTGTCTTCCACCTTATTTTTTTGGTATATAATTATATTCTTGAGAACGATCTGACCTCGTAGTTGTCGAATTACATGATTTCATCATCTACGAAGTGGAATCTGGTCAAACCTTTTGGGCCATAACAGACAGGGTCTTCCTAGCTAGGGAATTTGCTACAAAATTGTATCCGCTAGGATCAAAATGGAAGTTACAATCCAAAAAAATAAGAAGAAATATGGGAGTCAATCACCGGTTGAATAAGAAGCGGTATAGTTGTACTACTCCTCGTGATGTAAAAAACGAGCTCCTCACTTCAGAGTCCACCTGTGATACCCTACTTTTTAAACCCGGTCTAATTACACGGTTGACCCGATTTAACCATGCAGGACCCGAACCGGAGAGGGTTAAGGCGGGTTCCTTATGGACCATGATGGCAAGGGTGACCTTGAACACCGATTGGCCAGACAAGTCCGAGTCAGTGCCAGAGGAGACGGGTGTACCCAAGCCGTGTACATGCACATATCATAAGGCCATGTATGGATAAAGCTGGTATGTAGCCATATACTAAAGCGCATACGTATAATATACCTTGTGCCAAGAGTGAGATTCATGCCGAGAGTCGAATTCCACCAAAATCCCACTTGTTGGCCAATTTTTGGCCCTCAGGTGGGCAGTCGCAGGTGGGCGCATCCGCCCACCTGAGTGACCCACCCATGTGCTACTAATGATTTTAAGAAAGTATAAATAGCATTATTTGTGTTTTTCAATATCTCATTTATTACACGAAAAGTTGGTGAGAAGATTTATAGGAGAGAGAAGAGAAGGGAGAAAAGAGAACGAAGAAGAAGAAAGGGGAAGGAAGAGGAAGAAGAAATGGATTTAAGCAGCGCCAAGGTTTGATCTTCCCATTTCGATGCCGAAAAAGTGATCTCCAACACGAGATCTACGTTTAGAGGTGAGCAAAGACTATGTTCCTTAAACTTTCACCATACCCAAATAAAACCCTTGATTTGGGTAGAGTTCCTTGAGGTCTTGTATATCCCCCTTGAGATGATGAATCTAAGGTTTAATAGATGGTCTATGTGTTGATTTTGAAGGATTTGAAGAAGTGTTTATAAGGTTGGAGAAGCATTGGTGATTTGAAGTGATTTTGGGGTTTTGAACGAGTTCTTAAGCAAAGAAGGTAAGATGGCTTTCCATTCCTTAAATCTAACCTAGATCTAGGTTAGAATCATCTTCTGAGACCTTGAATGTGTGAAAAATGGGATTGAAAAAGCCCCATTTGATTCCCCAAAGGTTGGGAAAAATTTCGGGGAAAATGGCAGTTTTCTGCCCTCTCAGGTGGGCTAAGACCGGTGGGCCAAACGGCTCGCCTGAGGGCACCCGCCTGAGAGGGCAGGCCCTCGGGGCCAACCGATGGGCCGACCTGCCCACCAGTCAAGATCGGTGGGCCCAGACCGGTGGGCCGATCGACGGGCCAACCTGCCCGTCGATCCTAGCCGACTCTCGACCTCCACCGGTGGACCCCTACCAATGGGTTGACCGGTGGGCCGACCGGACCGTCGGTTAGGACCGGTGGGTTAAGACTGGTGGGCTGACCCACCCACTTGTCAAGACCGATGGGCTGTCCGACCCACCCGAGAGGCTCCTAACGTGATTTTTTCGTCCGAATGGACCCAAAACGGACGTGCGACCTTGTTTTAGGATTCTAAACATGATTTTATCATCAAATATTATTAGTTTTGACCCCAAAGTGGTGAAATGCTAACCCCATTCACTTGCGATAGGTTCACCAAAATTTACGTTTCTCGCGCCGGATCTCATCCGTACCGGGCGTGAGTCTTTGTACACTACAAGTAAGTGGGGAGAGGTCGTTTGGCCTCATTTTAAGGCTTGTTTGGCATTTATTAAATTGTATCTAGACTAGCCATGTCATCATGCAAATTATGTGTAGCTTAGCCATCCTCATATTATTATGACATGTGTGTTGTGTTTATTTTCTCAATGTCAAATGATGATGTGATTATGTGATGAATGATGACATCATTGTGCAAAATGCATTAATAGACTAGATGCCGTATTCGGCTTGGAAATGAGTGCATTGGTGGCCCGTGGAATGGGACGCAGTGGCACTATGCAATCGTACTATGTCATATAGGAGCATATGGTTTAGGATTATCATCTTCCCGTGCTATGACCCTTCCCAATAGGGGTTGAGGTGTTGGGTTATCATTTGGAGGGAAGCAGTGGTCGCGGTTGTCGAGTCATTGTGGCGGTTAGATATACGCCCGGCTGGTCATTAGGACAGTCGACAACCTCAGTGGTATATTCAAGAGGGCCAATCGTACTGCTTTTAAATTGCTAGAGTCAGCACCTTTATTTTTTGTCATTTACTTTTATGTTGAGAGCCGGTGGTCGGCATGTTTTAATTTTTTGAGTACTCATGGTGGGCCTTCTCCGACAGTCCTATGAGCGTATTGCGGGATGGAGTTCGTGGCTCGTACCCAGAGTATACGCGCACTGTGGTTGTAGTAGCACTAAACCAAAGACTTAGTAATGTTGTTTAGGTGGATGTGATGAAAAATGAACTGTATAACATATAGTGCATATGGTTGTGATTGTTGTGTGGACTGTTGTGTGGTCCTCCTTTTCACTTACTGAGCTAGTGAGCTCATTCCACGTGTACACCTCTTTTAGATGATTTTGCAGGTTACCAGCTTGGGGATCAAGGGTCGGGCACCACAGTTGAATTCCCCGAAGAGGATTGGTGGGTCCCCGAGGACTATGAGCACGGCACGGATTGCACGTGTGAGGGCTGTGCTATGGGACCACAGCAGTGACTTCATACATGGTTACTTTTTTATTCTTTTGATGATCCTTTTTGTGTACTTGATACGTGAATTGTTATTCTTTTTGTGTAAATATCATGGCTGCGGGCCCACATGTATTTATCTATGCACTGCAATTTGGGTATCAAGTATATTGGGGATATTTACAGGTAAATTAAGTCTTTTGCTGAACTGTTGAACATTATCTTAGTTGTGTGTATGTTGTGGTTGGATATTGTATCAGATGATCCTGGCAGATTTGGGTTAACCGAAGTTAACCCTGTCACCCGTCCGGTTCTGTGTGAACGGGGTGTGACACCACCACTAGGTGGTCGAAAGATTTAGAGATCTCTTCTAGCATCCCAGCATGCATAGGCAAAGTCTCTCCTAATAACACTGATCAAAACCTTAACGGCTCTGATATAGCCACATGGGTATGGCTCTAGTGATCTGATAATAAACCTAATACCACCTTCTTGCCCATCCTTCCTCCAAGTCGTGTTTGAGTTCAACTTATAAATTTTTTTTTTAATTTTTTGGGGGGGGGTGTGGTATCCAATCTTTGCAAACCTCAGATGGTTGTATAGGGTTATCAGGAATAACACTTCTCTTATTACATACCTGAGATTAAAGAAATTCTTCATCAGCTTTTTGAGCTGCTAAGATCACCTCATATGAAGTCCATCTTCTCTAAGAAAATAATAGATTGGCTGTCCATATCTACCAAGCAAGAAAACCATACAAGCCTTGACATTCTTAACTTTCATATTCCCCCAAACGGTTGAAGAAATCTCATCCTCAGATCCAAGATTGAATTGTAGCTTCCTCATCTAAAAAATACCCTATGAGATAAAGAGCTACCAAACCAAACCACATTTGCAAAAGGACAATTAAGAAGAATATGCCTTGTTGTCTCTTCCTTATTCCCATAGAGTTGGCAAATAGGGTCAACACATACACGCCGATGCAATAGACCTGATGTAGTTGCTATACCATCAGCACAAGCCCACATAAAAAATTATTAATTTAGCCAGAGTAGGGCACCTCCATATCTTCTTCCATACCCCAGGTGGGGTACTCCTATAGGAAGAGCATCCTCCCTTACTTGAAGTTGGTTGCACTGAAGATGGTATGCCGAATCAATCGGAAACCTCCCGTCTTTCGAGGCCCCTAAACTAAATGATCATCTTAGAGGAATTTTGAGAATCACCTCTGCATTCCAAAGACAAGCTTCCTCATTTATAAGATCAAAGACCATAACGACTAAGTCGATTGGTCTAAAAGAGAGCTGGATGCAAAAGGTAGGCAAAGATGGAATCCAATTATCTTCGCAAATGTTAATTTGGTTCCCCCTTCCCACTTTCCATTAAAGACCTGCTTTAAGAATTCTCCTCCCTTCTAAGATACCATGCCATGCCCAAGATGGTTGATGACCTAGGGAAGCCGACAAAAAATCACTATCTAGGAAATAAACAACCTTTAAGAAAGTAGGCCAACACGAATTTGGCTCTTAAAACAAACTTCAAGCCACCTTGGCAAGCATAGTCCGATTATGCAAACAAGGATCACAAAATCCTAATCTGCATGTGTCCTTGCATCTGCACAGCTTCTTCCAAGACACCCAGTGGATATTTTTAGGGTTGTCTTTATCTTCCAAGAAAAATCTAGCCGCCTCTTTACTAAGTCTATCTACATTAGTGAATGGTTTCTATTTTTTTCTTTTTTTTTGGGTGAATAAAGAATATTAAAAGCCAAAATAAAAAGAGGAAGAAGAAGGAGAAAAAAAAAAAAAAAAAAACAAAGAGGAACTCAAACTTGCCACTTCATCTTTCTTTCTTTTCTTTTTATTTTTTATTTTTTATTTTTTATTATTTAATGATAGTAGAAATTAACATCAAAACCTTGGGAAAGAAGTCCTAGAAAGATTAAAAAAGCAAAAGACGAGAGAAAAGAGAAGGGGAAGAGAAGTTCCAAACAAAAGAGAGCTGTGTGTGAGCTCCAGCCGCAACAGGACAATAGGCGACCATTTGCCACTCCTTTTTATCAAAACAAAAGGAAGAGGAGGGGTTGATAGGTCCAACGAAACCTTGACGCGGTCTAGTCCTCATAGTGGTGTTTTCAGAGATGATGAAGGGAACGTCCACTATTTCCTGTTGGTATTAAGTTTGCTTACTCATATGTTGTGGAAGCTTTGGCTGTGTTACAAGCCCTCACTTTAGCCTCTTCTTGAGGTTATCAGAGCATTATTATAGAGAGTGACAACCTTACTATGATCAACATATTGAACTCCATTTCCTCTACTACCCCATGGAGAGCTTTTCATATCATCAAAGACTACTGGAGTTTATGTCCTATATTTGATACTGTCATCTTTAAGATAGGAGTATAGGAGGACTTCTTTCTTGATCTGGATAGGGACTACGGAGCCTTCCTAGACGAGGCGCTTGGCAAACGGAGTATAGGAGGACTTCTTTCTTGATCTGGATAGGGACTATGGAGCCTTCCTAGATAAAGGACGGTGTGCACCCCTCTCGGTCCTGATGGTCCAGTGGTATGTTGCCATTTCTTGAGTATTTCCTGTAGATTCTTCCTTGTTTTGGTTTTGGCTGATTTTTTTTTTTAGGGGAGAGTGAGATGTGTAGATCCTTCTTCTGTTCGGTCACATACTAGTGCTACCGATCCTTCATAAGTATGGCCCTCTACTAGTGTTGACGGATCTCTAAGGGTTGCTAACGTCCCCTTTCGTGGCTCCCCTGCCTTGACCTATCCCATTGCGGCCAACCCTAGTCTCCTTCATCTTCTGGAGCCGAACACAGATGCAGACGCTTCCCTTGGGCTGCCTATTCCTTATGATTATGTAAGTATCTGATCATTTTCCAATTAATTTTTGACTTCCTTTGGCTGATACGCTCTTTCTCAGGTGTCCCCAGAGGTCTATGCTGAGATTAGGAGGATGCAGTATGGTCTGTGTAAGGTGATAGTTTCTGAGGATCGGGAGATTGCCTAGTAGGGTGCACTGACTGAGGACCTGACCTAGAGGTCGGAGTAGCATCTGTAGACTCCCCGGTGCTTCATGAAGATGGTTTAGAGTATGATTCAAATGATGGCTTCTGACCCATAGGGATTTGTTCCTGTATTTCCTGCAAACACAAACACAAACACATGGATATTTTCTTTCTTTTTTCTTTTTCCCTCTCCTTGTTTGCTCATTATTTGATTTCAGCATCTCTATGAAAACTTACTTTTGGCACAAAGAAAATCTTTCTTCTTCTATTTTTTTTTTTTGTTTGCTTGCAATGCTTAGGCATAATCAATTCCATAACTCAAGTTATAATTAGAATAATTGGGATAATACAAAAATCCAAATACTTCCTCATTCCATTACCAAGTGAATTACATAAAAAGGGGACCACTTTTCCTACCACAGACATGATAGGTAAATAATAAGGTGGGGAGACAATTCTTGAGGTGGGTGAAAGTTCACTAACTCTTCTGGGTCCATCTCCTCGAGCCCATATTGTCGGCTGATCTACATGGGCAAATAAAAGGACGTGTGAGTCAATCACATCAATTTGACATAGTTGTGGCTAGGGGTCTTCATCAGAATCTTCTTGTGGCTTCCCTGGGCACCTCCATGAGATATTCTACATAGTCCTTTCCTACAGGTACTTTTCCCAATCGGTGATAAGGTTAAATTCTGGAACTTCTCTCTTATCCTAATAATAAAAAACTCCGAGTGGGCTTCCCCTTAAAGGTGTGGTGAGCTTCAATTTCTTGAGGAGCCAAATCTGAAAAATAGTAGGACTTCTCTGATAATGATCTAGTCCAAATCTATGGCCATAGCTCATGTCATCAAATCTCTTGAACGTTTCTGTAAAAACCGTAGGGACGATATCACCTCCTTTCTTCAACTGTTTTACTACCTCAATCAGAACAGATGGTGCACCATGCCCGGGAGTGCGGAGAACATAATGATCTGTCATGCAAAGTAAATAAGCATCCAGGGATCGCTGCTGATGGATTCCTCCCATTGGTGGATATTGGATGAAGATCTGAGCCATCTTCAGAATGTCGATCTTCCCACACCTGACAAACTGCTTTACTTCTTCTTCTTTCCATCCGGAGAAATTCTAAATTTCCTCTAAGCAATCTTTCTTCAAAGAGGGTTGGAACAAACTAACTACGTGTGGAGATAGCATACAAACTTGAAATTCTTCAAGAGTTCGGAAAATCTCCACTAATCAAAACTGAAATATATGCAGGTCGGTATCCTAGTGTTGAGGCACCTGTCGGAGTAATTGGTGATGTAGCTTCACACATCCAACTTGGCCAAGAAATGGCACATTCATGGATTCCAGCAATCCTGGTGCCCTCATATTTATGTCTAAGATCCATTTCCTTAACGTCTTATCCAACGAGCCCATGAATTTTTCTGAAACCAATACAAACAATGAGATATGATGATTTATCAAAGCATTAATCATTAGCTAATGATTCAAAGAAGCCTTTACCGCTATTGCATCAAGCTCTTCTTTCTTTTTTTCTTTTGACTTTGACTGATCAAGGGTGGAGAATAAACTGGCCTTAATAAACTGGTGCTGGGTGGCGATTTTCTTTTAGGGTATAGAATCCTGGTTAAGAATGGACCAACCATAGGTGAATGACAGATACCTAATGGCCTTACATGCCAAATGGCAATTCTTGGGGGATAGAATCCTGGGTAATAAGTGATAGACCAATGGGTGGATGACAGATACCTAATGGCCTTTCATGCCAAATGGTGATTCTTGGAGGACACAAACTATGATGATCTTTTAAGGTACTTTGATTATTAATCAAGAAACCAATTTATTACCTTGAGATGGTTGAGACCGCACTTGCACATGTCAAGTTTTCCACGTATCTCTCGAAAGGAATCAGGTCTGATGTAGTTCAGGTTATTCACCCTTTCAGATATAATATTTCTTAAGTTAATCCATGTTGACTAGCCTGGGTATTTCTTTACCGTTGTGGTCTATGAGCTTCACAGCCTTGCCTGGTAGAATTTCTTTGATAGTGAATGGGCTACTCCAGTTGGGCCTAAATTTTTCTCTTGGGTCATGAATTGGGGCTCTTTGTTCCCGAACAACAAGTTCACCCACCTTTATGTGATGGGGCTTCACATTCTTGTTGAAGGCCCGAGCCATTCTTAGTTGATATTTCTTCTGATTGTCCATAGCTTTCATACTTCCTTCGTCGAGAAAGTTAAGCTCATCATGTCTAGACTTCACCCATTCTCCTTTAGGTAGCTGACTATCAAGGAGTACCCTTAGAGATGGTACCGGGATTTCCATAGGTAGAACCACCTCAACTCCATATACAAAGAGAAAGGCATTGCCCCTATTGAGGATCGTACAGAAGTCTGGTATGCCCATAAGGCAAGGGGTAACTTATCAGCCCAATCCTTGTGTCGCCATTTTTTGCAGGATGATTTTGATGTTCTTGTTAGCTGCCTCTACTGCCCTATTAGTTTGCAGCCTGTAAGTGGTAGATCGATGCCTTCTGATATCGAACTTTGTGCAGATTTTGTCGGTCTTTCCCCAGAATAGGATCCCTGATCCAATATCAATTCTTGAGGTACTCCATATCCTGTAATGATATTTTCTTGGATGAATTTGGCCACCTTAGCAGATGTGAGGACTACATAGGACTGAGCCTCTACCCACTTGGTGAAATAATCAATGGCTACTAGGATGAAATCGTGGCCATTGGATGCTTTAGGGTTGACTTTTTCAATGATATCGATGCCCCAAGTGGAGAATGGCCAAGGTGAACTGAATGAATGTAGCTCAGTTGGTGGGATATGTATGATGTTAGCAAATATCTAACACTTGTGGCATTTTTTGTTAAAGTCCATGCAATCTGCTTCAATTGTGTTTCAGTAATATCCCAGCCTGAGGATCTTCTTAGATAACATCTTAGGATTCGTGTGGGGTCCACAAAGATCTAGATGAATTTCTTCCATGATAGTTGTAGCTTGTTCCTCATTTACACACAACAACTGTATTATGTCATAGGATCTCTTATATAACAAATCCTCCTGAAGAATTAACTGGGTGGCATATCTCCTCAGAAACTTCTTCTCTCTGTCAGTTGCTTCAATTGGATACTTCCTTTCCCTGATGAAATCCACTATGTGAGCGAACCAATACCAACCATCTACAATAAGAGAGTTCACTGTATTCTGATAAATGGGTCTGCTTCTTTGTTCTACCAAGAACGGTCGGACTCTAGCCATAGGGTTGCACTTTACCATAGAAGCCAAGGTTGTAAGGGCATCAGCAAACCTATTATTATCTCTCTAGAAGTATTCGAACAAAATCTTCTCAAAGTGTTCAATCACCTTTTCCAAATGTTCTTGATATGGTTTTAGCTTCTCATCTCTAGTTTTCCAATTTCCCTGTGTCTAACATATGACAATGGATGAATCACCGTAAACCTTGATCCTTTTCAGCCCAATAGTTAAAGTAATTTTGAGCCCCAAAGCACAAGCTTCATATTCGAAAATATTATTGGCACAAGGGAAGTCGAGGCAAAATGATGATGGCAAATAAAGGCCATAAAGAGTGCCAAGTAATATTCCTATGCCACATCCCTTCTGATTGGCCACTCCATCAAAGAATAACTGCCATTCATTAACTGTATCTTCTTCCTCTATCACTGCGATTCCTTCATCGGGAAAGGCATCATCCAAGGACCTTCCATCTTCTGTGGGATGAGCAACCAAATGATCATCTATAACCTAGCCATTGATAGATTTCTGAGTAGCATAGATGATGTCAAACTCTGATAGTAAAAGTAACCAACGGGCCATCCTTACTATTAAGGCCGGTTTCTCAAAGAGATATTTGATGGGATCCATCTTTGAGATCAAATGCCCCGGATAGGAAACCATATAGTGCCGTAACCTTTTAGTTGCCTAAATGAACGCAACACAAGTTCTTTCCAAAGATGTGTATCGGGTCTCATATTCCAGAAACTTCTTACTGAGGTAATATAAGGCGTGCTCTGCCCCCTTTTCTGTTTCCTTCTATGCTAGCAAAGAGTCCATGGAATATTTTCTCACGGATATATATAACAGAAGTGGTTCTCCTTCCATTAGTGGTGTCAATACTGGTGGGTTCATAAGGTACTCCTTGATCTTGTTAAAGGCTTTGGCTATTCCATTCTATTTGTTGATCCTTCTTCAGCGGCTTGAAAATTGATTCACAGATTGTAGTCAACTGAGCTATGAATCTGCTAATATATTGGATGTGACCCAGAAATCCTCATATTTGCTTCTCATTCTGAGACATGGGCATTTCCTGAATTGCCTTGATCTTGATAGGGTCAAATTCAATGCCTCTCTTGCTCACCAAGAAGCCTAACAAGTTTCCCGCCGTTGCCCCGAATACACATTTCTGAGGGTTCAACTTCAGCTGATACTTCTTAATTCTTTCAAAGAATTGCCTTAGTGCGGGAATATGCCCCTATCGATCTTTTGACTTTACTATCATGTCGTCCACGTAGACTTCCACATCTTTGTTCATCATGTCATGCAATATGGCCGTGGCTACTCTTTGATAAGTTTTCCCAGCATTCTTTAGTCCAAAAGGCATCACCTTGTAACAATAGGTTCCCCACGGAGTGGTGAAGGCTGTTTTCTCATGATCCTCTGGGTACATGCTTAGTTGATTATATCCTGATAATCCATCCATGAATGATAACAAAGCATGCCCTGCCATATTATCCACCAATACGTCAATGTGAGGTAATGAAAAATCATCCTTAGGGCTTACTTTGTTAAGATCACAGAAGTCTATGCACATTCGTACCTTTCCATCTTTGTTCGGTACTAGTACAATATTGACCAACCATTGGGGGTACTTTACCACTTGTAGGAACCCCACATTCCATTGCTTCACAATTTCTTCTTTGATCTTCTCACTCCATTCTGGCCACATTCTTTAGAGCTTTTGTTTTATCAACTTTACCCCATGGTAAGTTGGTAATCGATGCTGGACAATGTTGGGGTCGATACCAAGCATATCCTCGTAAGACCAAGCGAAGACCTTGGTGAATTTCTTCAGAAGATTACTCACCTGTTCTGCTTCTTTGTCATCAAGGGTAGTGCTAATTTTTACCTCTTGAAGGCAATGGTCAGTTCCTAGATTAATAACCTGAGTATCCTCATGGATGGGTTGGGCTTTCTTTGGTTTGCATTGCTTTATTAATTCTTGATATATATTAAGATCATCATCGGAAAAAGGAGGCAAGTTATACTCAGAATCAAAAATTTCATTCATGAAAGAAGGAGTAACAGACTCGACATACAAGGACTCTGGACTCTTCTCATGAGGGGAGATTGACACAGAATCATAAACAACAGATTCGACTACAGACTTGATAACTGGCTTAATACTTTTACTAGGGGTAATCAAGCTAGTTGACTCAATAGAATAGTAAATTTGAAGTTTTTTCCAATGCTTGTCTAGTTCAAGAGTGGTTCAGTGGCCTAATGGATGAGGGGGTGTGGCAAAGGGCCTTCTTCTCCTTCTGAGAAAGTTGCTGCTATTTCTTTAGTGGTGCAATGGTTCCTCTGGACATGTGCCCATTTCTTCATAAATACCAGCTAATCAATTTCGTGCTCTCAGAAGCCAAACTTTCTAAAGGCTGAAGATCGATGGAAACTACTCAATCCTTTTTCTATGAAGTCTATCTTTTCAAACCTGTTGAGGGATGGCATCCTGGTACCTCGGTCACATCATTGACCACCTTCATGAGCCTTCCCATTGCAATTGGTTCGGGCACAGTACATACAAACCATCATCGTCTATGCTCTCCTCTGTTTTGCATAAACACTTCTTCCTCTGAAAGGATGGGGCTTGATCTCATGCAACTCTCGGGCTCTTGGTTCTTGTAGGAGAAAGCAAATGAAACCTTTCAAATCAATGGGAAGCAGTGGACTCCAAGTGAGCCTTATTTTCTTCTCCCATTCTCTCTTCATGAGAACTCGACGACTAAGTGCCTCCTTCAATTGGATCAATGTTTTAAGACTACCAGAGGAAGACCCAATCTCAATTAGTGCAATTTCTGCAATCCCAGTGATGCAACTGTCTTGGTCACCTTCGTTGACTAGCATTTTCTGTTGTTCCACTTCATGAGTCACCCAATCGAACTTATCTTGGAAGAAAATTTCAAGTCTTGGTTACATCTTGGCTGCGGTTTCATCAAACCATGGCTCCACATTTTCACAAAAGGGGAAATCCTCTCCTTCTTTCACAGAGTATCCATTGAGAGTAGGGTAGTAAGTGACAAAGATCTTCCTAGTCATCCTCAACACTTTCTACCCTTTGACAGTTGGAGGAGTGTACCTGAAACTATTCTTTCCTTTCTTCACCGCCAAGCTAGGCTGATTTGAAACTCTTTAGTGACATTTCCCTAGTCCCATGTAAGGAAAATACTGCATGTTCTTCATCATCTGATTCACTAGCGGACTCCAGATGGCTTCATAGTTAGCCAGGATTTTCTCCTTTGGAGCTTCTTCGGCAATAACTACACAAGTGGTGTTTATTTCAAAACCACTCAGTTGCACCTCCTGGTCTTGTTCTTCCCCATTTTCAATGTTAGCCAAAATGTTAACCACTTCAGGATCTCTGACCACTAAGACCACCTTCCCCTCATGAATGAACTTCATTTTTTGATGGAGACTAGAGGACACTGCCTTTGCAGGATGCAACCAAGGCCTCCCCAAGAGCATGTTAAAAGCTGTTGATATATCAATGACTTAGAAATCAACATCAAACTTCACCGGGTCAATCTTTATAGCAAGGATAATGATGCCAAGGATCTTTCTCTTAGTATTATCGTATGCTCTTATGGTTTTGGTGGTTGGCCTCATTTCTTCCAAGTTGATGCCTATACTCTTTGTTGGTCTCAATGGTAGCACATTCAAAGCGGACCCGTTGTCAACAAGAACATGGGGAACCACTTTGTCAAGGCATTCAACTGTAATGTGGAGAGCCTGATTGTGTTGGGTTTCCTTAGGAAGCTCAGAATCTAAGAACATCAAAGACTGCACTGCATATGTTGCCCCTTCTATACGTGCGAGGTGTGTAAGATTTATCTCGATCGGTAATTGCACACTAGCGAGAGACTTCAAGACTGCCTCACTGTGCAAAGGGGACGCCATCAATAATCCCCAAATGGAGATATTTGCCTGGGACTTCTTGAGTTAAGCCAAGATTGGGTTCTCTGGCTCTTTCTTCACGCTGCTAGTTTTGGCCTCATTAGCCCTTGGTTGTTCTACTGCTAGATCCTTGCCCTTATAGTCTTTCCCACTTCTAGTTTCCATCACGTTGGTTGGTTTTTACAATAATCTCCATGGGATAACTATCTTCATCATCACTGTTGGTTAGGGTGATTATTCCTACCATAGAATCATCTTCTTCTAATTCTCCTTCCTTGCTTGGGGTGAAAATTCGAGGACCTCCATAAATATCCACCACCCTAGCTCTTACTTCTTGACTGCATTAGAAAGTTATTGGAATGCAGTGTCTACTGCCTCTGTGATTGTGTCATCTGGTCCTATTTCCTCTAAATAATCCAATTGCTCCCAGTAGTAAAGATCACTGACGGTTACTTCCCCTAACATTTTGTCAATTTCTTCTATCCTTTCTTGCATTCTCAATGTGTTGGAATACACTTCACACATTTTTTCCTCCAACTCAAATGTGGAGTACTATTCATCCATATAAACTTGCATTGGCTCTCCAGATTTCCCCTCATTTTCTGAATCTGATGTAGAGTCATCTCCCTCCATACATAGGGATGGGTAAATGCCACCTGTTGGATCAGCTACCAGGTCATCATTGCCAATGGCATAGACTGAGAAACACATCAGATGTTCTAGTAAGTAATATTCTAACTCATCATTATAATCATTGTACCAAAGCCCTTGGTAGTCATCCTAGTCTGGATACCTATCATCCTCTCGAGAACCAGAGTCATCTCCATCCTTCTCATCTTCATTTTTGTCCCCATCGTCATCGTCATCATCCTTTTCTTTGCTGATTTCACTCCCACTTGATTCTTCATCAGATTCCTCAGGACCATCAAATTCTTCGGCATCCAAACGCTCATAGTATTCAGAGTGTATGGACAAAAAGATTTTCATAGGGTTGGTCCTATCATTACTAGCTTGAAGTTGGACCAATCCTAACTCATCATCCTCTATGTCACTCCCTATGTGGTTTAAGGAAGTGTATTCTTTGATCTGCTCCCCTATGGTCAATATGGTTACTGCTCTGAGAAGATTAGTTGTAATCTCTTCAATTACCTCTGGATTGTCTTCTAAAGTTACAGCAGGCTGAATTAGAGAAGTGGGATCACTCTCCTGGTCTTCCCCTAATGCATTTACTGACCCTATTAATGAAGTCATCTTTGGGGAATCTGGTAGTGTAAGCATATCCTTCCAATCATACACCTCCGTTCATCCTTCTTTTGGGTTATACATTGAACCTTGAGAATGGGATTGGTGTGAGGGTGATGAGGGATATGAAGTGGAATGGTATGAGGATGATGTAATGTGAGAGGTAGGGTATGAAGATTGGGAGTGATAGGATGAAGAGGTTCCTCCACTTTGATGGTGGGGGAAAGGTTGATGATATAGCGGAGGCTGGTAAAGCAGTGTGGTGGATTCTTTTGATGAGGAGGGATGGACGGGGGGCACTCGATCTTCTGACTCTTCCTCTAATGATTCTCATCTTCTAGGGATTCTTATGATTCCAGCCCTTTGACTCATGACTCTTTTATAAGCACAAGCACTCATATGATTCTTCCGAGCTCTAGGTATAATGAGTTGAGTGGGGTCACTCTTCGTAGTTTCTTTATCCAGATTGTTCACATGATCAGGGAATGGGTTGGTTTTGACATTGGGAGGCTGCTTGATCTTGACCTCAATGATTCCATTGTCTACCAAGTCTTAAATTACATGCTATAAACCCAAACATCTTTTAGTATTGTGCCCTTTCTGAGTGTGGTAGGCAAAATACTCATGATCCCTATACCAAGCTGGAGGAGGGTTGTTGATCACTCTTGGAACCACTATCCCTAGCAATCCTTGCTTCTTTAACTTCTCATATGTGGCTGTTATGGGCATTCCCAGATCAGAAAACTACCTTCTTGGGCGAGGAGCCTTTTGGGCGGGTGCATCTGCTTGTATTATGAAGGGTTGTGAAGATGTGGCTGGTGAGACTGATTTCTGAACTGCACTCACCATATTAGTTTCTAGACCCTTTCCCAGTCTGACTCAGGTGTTCTTCCTTGCATCTTGCGAGGATCCTTGATACTGGGCCTCTCTCAGAATTCTATTCTCCACCTGTGTGGTGGTGGCTATCAAGGTATCAAAAGTTTGTAAATGCTGATAGTAAAGAACATCATAATAGGGCTTTCACAAGTTCTCTATTAACATCTTTACCTGATCTGCTTCTGAAGGCCTATCTACCATCTTGGCGGCCTTCTCTCTGAATCTCATCAAGTAGGTGGTGAATCCTTCCTTATACTGCTGCCTCAACATTTCAAGCTCCCGACGTTTCACATCCACCTTAGTATTGTAGGAGTATTGTTTGGTGAAGGGCTTCACCACCGTTGACCAATTCTGAGTTTGTGATGACTCCAATTATGTGAGCCACCTCAATGCTAGTCCCAATAGGGTTAACTTGAAGGCTTGCCCCATCTGGTTATCCACAAGTTACCACGACTTGGTGATGTTGAGGAAGACCTTGAGATGAGCCTTGGGGTCTCCTGAACCATCAAATCTATTAGTCTGCCGCTTGAATTTTTTTGGAATTCTTGCTCCAGAGAATAAAGTCATTTCCTCAGAATCCACTGCTTGGTCTTCTGAGCCTTTTCCTGCTCGAATCATGTTCTCCAACTACTCTAACTAGTCTCTGAGCTTCCTTTCTTTTTCCGTTTCTAGAGGCTCAAAGCGAACATGTGCTGCAAATTTTTTTTCTTCATATTTGATCACTACCCTAGGAGGAAGGCCCCTGGAATAGCCCCTCGTTGATCATTCAGATGGGTAGGTGAAGGTCCTCTCTGATCGGTTGGCCAGACATACTTTGGCTCCCTTAAGTCAACTAGGGAAGAATTCACACGATGAACTGTAGCTCCATTTGGGGTCTCCTGGCCCATCAAACCTATCAATCTACCACTTGAATTTTTCTAGAATTCTTGCTCTAGAGAAGAAACTCATTTCCTTAGAATCCACTACTTGGCCTTCTGAGCCTTTTCCTGCTCGAATCATGTTCTCCAACTTCTCTAACTACTCTCTGAGCCTCCTTTTTGTCTCCGTTTCTGGAGGCTCAAAGTGGACATGTGCTGTAAATTCCTCTTCTTCATCTTTGATTACTACCCCAAGAGGAGGGACCCTGGAATAGGCCCCTTGTTGACCATTCAGACGGGTAGGTGAATATCCTCTCTGATCGGTTGGCCAGACATGCTCTGGTTCCCCTGATTCAACTCGGGAAGAATTCCCACAATGACCTATAGCTCCATTCTGGTCCACATCTCCCATTGGTAGTGCCGGCTCATTTCTGGGATCAGCTCTGGGAGGGTTCTAAAGTGTATGCAGTATCTGAGCCATCCCTCTTTTGACTTCAGCTATTTCTTTCTATAAAGTCTCCATGGGACGGACCTAGGCCTATTCGGCTGTTTCCATGTGGGGTGGATCCATGCTTACTGGGCTGTAATCACCTGGTACTAGACAATCTCAAAGAGATAACAGAGGTGACTCTGGATTAAGGCGAGTCAACCGATTACCCTGAAGGGTCTAAAGGGACCATGGTGAATACTTGAGGTGTAGAATTGTGCCTGAACCAAAAGTGGTTTATTTTAGGATTCTTGAATTCCCAACCCCTTGTTCATACATTCACTAAATTAATAAAAATTAATTCATCCAAGGTCAGTCCGCTAAATGGTAGGGGTGGATAGGGTTTGATGCCCTTGGTCCACCCAATGCCATAAGCGGGAAGTTCATCCGAATGGTTGTTGAGAATATTCCCATAAGAAATTCAGTGTAATTAAGTCATGTTTTCCTCGCTCTTTTCCCACTAGGTGTCCTTCCTCCTGATTTTTCTTGGGACTTCTCGGGACTTGACGTGACTCTGACGGGATTGCCCCTGAATCACATATTTGGAATTTTTCCTTAAGGAGGAGGGACACCTTTTCGAAACCCACTTTAAGAAAGCAATTTTTTATGATGGGAACATAAGAACCTTCCTTTTCAAGACCCGCAAACAAGTTCTACAATTAGCTTGTGGTGCTCCTAGCTTCTTCATCTATTTTTTACATGACGCGAGCATGTGGTGGATGCAATAGGACCGACAAGGCTTCCTTGATAGGATCTATATATGCATGGTACGTGATCCTTTTGATATACCCATAGGTACGAGATAAAGGGGGTGACTTCTTTTCCCATTACTCGTGACTACACATGAGGTTAAGCAATTGGTCAAGAGGCGGTGGAACCATGAGTGATTGTGTGCAAAAGTGTAATGTAGGGTAACCATCATTTGATCTCAGAATGTCATAAAGTGCTCAGACCTCCCTGAGGGTGCTGGCACAAATACGGACATCCTCGCCATTTGATGACGCATTCAATCTCAGAATGTTATAAAGTGCACGGACCTCCCTAAGGGTGCTGGCATATATACAACATCCTCGCCATTTGACGATACCTTTCATTCTTCTATAGGAAGCGGGTATCATTTGCTCTTAGAGCACTCTCCATGACATGCACACACATTTTCCAGCACGATGCATGATGCAGTTAGTGAATACAATTACAAACATAGGGCTAGCCAAACATGTGTTTCAAACAAATGTGGTGCAAAATGTTCTTGCATTTAAAGGTAGAATCTAGTATCAGAAGCTTGACATTTGTCCCCAGTGGAGTCTCCACTATGAGGGTGAAGGCGGAGAAGAATGGACTATGCATCCCCATCCTATCTCCTCTCTCTTTCTTCACTCTCATGTGAGGGGAGGGGTTCAAGTTGTGTGTGCTTTACTTACGGGCCTCGCACCACTATATCACCATGCAGAGATACATGGAGGCCTATTTCACAAGAGTGTAAAATTTATAATTTGAGATGGGGGTTTTGATGATGGTTCAATTCAGGAATTGGGATCATACAAATGGATTTTGGAGTCGCCACCTAGGGTTATGGGCCTAGGACTCGTGGGTGGGCCCGATGCCTGAGAAAAGGGCCTAAAATTTGATCTGGTCTAGAGATTTAAGGTAAGTGTCAGGTTACAAAGTTGAGAAGGTGTTAAGCATCCAATCTGCCTAGTTCAACTGGTCTTCTTGCTAGATGCTTTAAGAACGAACATTTTCCACAAATATTACTATTCCACATCTATGGCTAAGTTATCACAAATATATACATCAATTGAATTCAAACTACTATATACACTAAAACAAGGCATGTATAAAGTCTACATTATGATGAGTTGATTGAGAAATTATACCTGAACTTAACCCCTATTTCGGGTCAAGAGGGGTGGGCCGCTGACTAGTACCAGTTCAGATTGTCTTTTGTATTCTTGTCGCCTAAGGGAAGATGGTATTGCTCTTGAACTTCCTTTCTTAGAAGATGCTGATTGTGATGGTACTCAAACAGAGTTTCAGCTAGGAATAGTCGCTTTCGAATTTGGATTCGGATAGAGCTTCATCTAGGGAAGGCTATTTTCGGATTTGGATTCGGACAGAGCTTCGGCTTAGGGAAGGCTTTTTCCATATTTGGATTCGGACAAAAATTTGGATAGGGAAGGCTATTTCTGAGCTTGGGATGAGGTGGCAAGCCAACAGAGTTACTGCTGGGAATGCTAAAGGAGGGCTAGGTTGAGGTGGCACTTCGATAGAGCTCCGCTGGGAATGGCTATTTCTAGAAAGATTCCAGGGACACTCAGATAGAGGTTCGGCTAGGAAAGGTAATTTCTAAAAAGAAACGGGCTGACCTAAAAATGGATTGAAGAACTCTAAAGTCCTGAAGAACACTTTGAAGATCCTAACAGAGTTTCAGATCTTCATAAAGATCTCTTCGTAGACCCGAAGAACCTCAAAAAAGGGGGGGTTTCTATCTCAAGAAAGCTCAAGAATGCTCAAGAACACTCAAGGGAGGTGGCTCAAGAATGTACTATTTTTGGCTAAAAACTAGATCTAACTAAGAATTTGGATTGAAGATCTTCAAGATCCCGAAGAACATTTTGAAGATTTGAATGAGTTTTTGGATCTTGACGAAGATCGCTCTGAAGATCAGAAGAAAATCAGGAAGGGGGAGGGGAGAAAAATTTTACTATGAAAGGGGAGGGGGATTATGGTGTGTTGGTGTGTTTTTTCTAAGGGGGGTATTTATAGTTTTTTTCAGCCAAATAGGAGAGGGAGAATCCCTTTATACAATGGACGAAAAGGGGGGCTCTTCCCTAAAGTGAGGAGATAGGATTTTTGTCTAATGGGTAAAGGGAGGGTTGAAGGTAAAAATGGGTGGGGGGCTTTTGTCCAGTAGGTAAAAGGGGTTTTTCAAAAAAAATGGGAGGAGAAAAATTTTAGTCAAAAAAATGTGAATTTCAAAAAAATGGGAGGAGAGAGAAATTTTAGCCTCTAAAAGATGATTTTTGGAAAAAAGGGAGGAGAGAGAAATTTAGCCGGAGAAAGGTAATTTTCAGAAAAACTGGAGAGAAATTTTAGCTGAAAAAAGGTATCTTCAGAAAAACAAGAGGAGAGAAACTTTAGCCAAAAAAGGTGATTTTCAAAAAAGCAGGATGAGAGAGAAGGTTTAGCCAAAAAAGGTGGTTTTCAAAAAAGCGGGAGGAGAGAAGATTTACCCAGAAAAGGAAGTTTTTGGAAAAGCGGGAGGAGAAAGAAGGTTTAGCCAAAAACAACAATTTTTAGAAAAGTGGGAGGAGAGAGAAGGTTTAGCCAGAAAATGCAGGATTCAGAAAAGCGGGAGGAGAGAGAAGGTTCAGCCAGAAAAAGTAGTTTTCAGAAAAGCAAGAGGAGAGAGAAGGTTCAGCCGGAAAAAGGTGATGTCACGGGTGCATGAATGCATGGGTGTTTGGGGCAATGTGCATAGCATGTGTGGGTCAAGTTGGCACGGGTGTGTGGGCTAGGCTGGCACGAGTGTGTAGGCGCTTGCATGCATGGGCAGCAGCCAACGCACGTAGGTGTGCAGGCTGGCCTGCTGGCCAGCATGCATATGTGCATGAGGGGGTGTAGTAGCAGGGTCTATGCTCTCAGGGATGTAGGCCAGCAGACCCATGGGCAGCAGGGTGGGCAAGGTTGTAAGGCCATGCCTATGCTTGCTGGGGCACAGCTGCGGGGGCACAGGCTAGTGCACCCACAGGGGCGCAGCCCAGCAGCCCATGGGCAGCAGGGCAGTGTGTATGGCTGTGTGCATGGCTGTGGGGCTGTGTGCATAGCTATGTGCATGGCTGTGGGGCTATGTGCATGGATGTGTGCATGGCTGTGGGGCTTGGCATGGCTACGTGCATGTGCTGCAGCCCGTGGGTAGCGAGCACAAGCGCTGGCTAGCCTGTTGGCCAGAGCACGCAGCACGTACATGATTATAGGTTTTTCCAGTGATGATTACGGGAGATCCATCGGTCTGATTTTGGCGTATTATATATCATTGGAATCGTATTTTCGAGCACTATTCATCTGTATGATCATGTTGACCAGATTCCTTCATATATAAAAAGTCAAAATTAGACCTTTCTCTCTCCTATGCGGGGATTTTCATGGTTTTGGGTAGGGGATTGTTTCCATCAACACCTTTGTCGGTCAAAAGCCAAAAGTCATGCCCAGGATCCATATTTCATCATAGCCAGAGGAGGGTGACAAAATTAGATGTCCACAATCTTATTGCACATGTGGACGGTGGATACTCTGGATATTGTGACTATGAATTGTGGATGTGATCTATGGTTGTAACTGTGGTATTGACGGTCTGGGGCATGGTGTGGACGAGAGGTGATTTTGGTACTATAGGCCCAGAGATCAATATTATCGCTATGATTATAGCTTTGATGGTCTATGGTACAGTGTGGCTAAGGGATGATTCCGGTAACGTGGGCCTAGAGGTCAAAGGTGGTATGGATCTATGGATGATATTGGCTGATTTTATTCATATAGGATTACATTGGGCTAGGATCATAACCTAGTGAGATAACCCCTTGCCAATAGGGGTGATATAATGGCAAATCCCATATCAGTGGTAGGTCTTGGGGGACTATTATGTCTATGGTACAATGGAATATATCCAAGGTGGGCACAATATAGTACAACATATTATACGCATGGCTATCGGACAACATGGGTGACCGATGGTTTTTTTGGTAATGTGACTATCAGCGGTTACTATTTAGGGGTTAGCTAGAGGACCAAGGTTCTTTTTGGGACTGACTAACTCCTGCTTGCAACTAGCTTATATCTATGGAGCTTGACGTACTGGGGAGGGGATACCACCTACGTTGCTTATAGAACGTATAACCATATTTGAGACTTGGTAACTAGAAAAGAATATTTAATTTAAAATGGATCAAATAAATGTGCATTGTGGCATCATGGTTATGGATTACGTTTGTGAGCATGCATTGGCATCATGATTGAATGTGTATGCTTGCCTGCTCACCCCTCACTGGGCTAGTGTAGCTTACTCCTTGTGGATATCTCTTTTAAGATGGTAAAACTGGAGCTAAAGCGGATAGGAGTTCAACGAAGTTTGTGAAGTTGTGTCTGCAAGACATTGTGGATGCAAATAGATGTTCCCTTCTTATCTTGTCGATTTATACTTACAATGGATGTATGATGTAACTATTATTTATTGAACTTTGGGTTCATTCGAATTGGGCCTGTTTGATGTATTTATTGTAGAAAAATCACCATTGGTAGTGGTAATGTTATGAATTTTATATGCGTACTCTGATTGGTATTAGAGATCTTATGGCATAGTGAGGTAGTTGACTGCTTCTGTGATCTTGGTGGAGGTAGGTTGACTGGGTTTGGAAATCCAGTGCGACATACCTTGGCCTATATGGGGTGGGGTGTGACTCTGATTCTTAGCAAAAAAAAAAAAAAACTAATGCTATAAAGTTTCAGAGTTATAGACCCATTACTTTTTGTAACTTATTATATAAGTTCATTGCCAAAATTGTTGCAAACTGCCTTCAAGCGATAGTGGGGAATGTGGTCTCCTTGTGTCAATCGACTTTCATCAATTGATCCACTAGAAAATCGGTCTAGTTCTCTTTAACTGTTCCAATCCTAAGGGGTTAGGACCAAGAAGTTACTCAGTTCCAATTCTAAGAACAGGGCCAATAAGTTACTCAGTTCCAATTCTAAAATCCTAGACTGTTAATTATTTTATGGTCCAGTTATTTCCAAAATTTAAGAATAAAAACTAACTTAAACATACAATTAATGAAACCAGAGAGGCAATTGAGATACTCTTATTTACGCTCACTCGTGAATTTGACATTTCCTACGTGAGACTAGCAAAGTTCTTGCACCAAAAAAAAAAAAAAAAAAATGAGAGTGTTCTCTATTTGGGAGCGTGGCCTATGAAAATGCTTCCTTTGTTTATCTCTCTCCTCCCTCAATAAGGGGTAGAAATCTCATTTCCTCTTGGTGGAGGTGTAATGATCCCATATCAGTCTTATGGTGGTTGATCCCATGGTTCAAAAGAAATTTAGTGTGGGTTGAAAGTCTTGGGCTCCCTCACCTTGAAAGCGGGTTTATGGGTTTGAGTTCTTCCAAGTCTGGCCTAATCCACACGTGGAAGGGGTGACCAGGAAAGGGTTACTTGCCACCAAGCAAATAGCCTGGAACAAAGTAAAATTGACTTAGAAAGAGCAACTGATTCCGAATGGGCCACCATAGACGTTGGGTTTAGAAACGTAGGGGTAGGTGTGAGGGTAGCAGCCGGAGATTTCTCTTCTCCCCCTTTGTGGGAGGGGAAAAAGGACTTGCATTCGTCCCTCTCTCCTCTCTTTCTCTTTCTTAAGGAGGGGTTTGTCGTGTGTGCTTACCTGTGGGCTCGACATCGTTGTTCCGCCTTACCGTTGCTCTGAAATACGTGGAGGTCTATTTCGTAGGAGTGTAAAGGTCGTCATTGAGACGAGTGTTTGATGATGGTCCAATATGGGGGATTGGGATCATACAAAAGGGTTTGGAGTCGCCACCTAGGATTATGGGCCTAGGACCTAGGAGTGGGCCTAGTTCCTGAGAAAAGGGCCTAAAAGTTGGTCTAGTTCAGAGATTTAGGGTACATGTCAGGTTGCAGAATTGGGAAGGTATTAGGCACCCAATCTATCCGATTCAACCTGTCTTCCCACTAGATGCTTAAAAACAAACATTTTTTACAATTTATTTCTATTATGTATGCATAACTAAGTTACCACACATATATACATTGATAAAATTTAAATAATTATATATACTAAAACAAGGTCAATATAAAGTCCACATTATGCTAATTTGGGTGAGAAATTATACCCAAGCTTGACCCCTGTTACTGCTCAAGAGGGGTGGAACCCCAATTAGTGTCGGCACAAACTTTCTTGTGAATTCTCCTGGCTTAGGAGAAGATGGTCTGAACCTCCAACTTCCTTTTTTGAGTGATGCTAACTGTGGTAATATTCGGACAAAGTTCTGCTTAAGAACGGTTACTTTTGGATTTGGACTGAGGTGTCAGTTCGGCAAAGCTTCCGCTAGGGATAAACTACTTCCGGATTTTAGCTGTAGTAGACTCTGACAGAGCTTCTGTTGGGGATAGACTATAGGAGGGCTAGGTTGAGGTGGTAATTCGGCAGAGCTTCTGCTAAGGATGAGCTACTTTTGGATTTTAGCTAAGGTGGCACTCCGATAGAGCTTCCATTGAAGATAGGCTATAAGAGGGCTAGGCTGAGGTGGCAATTAGGCAGAGCTTCCGCTAGGGATGACCTACTTCTAGATTTTGGCTAAGGTGGCACTTCGAAAGAGCTTCCACTGGGGATAGGCTATAGGAAGGCTAGGTTGATGTGGCAAATCAGCAGAGCTTCTGCTAGGGATGAGCTACTTCTTGATTTTGGCTAAGGTGGCACTCTGACAGAGCTTCTGTTGAGGATAGGCTATGGGAGGGCCACGATGAGGTGGCACTCTAGCAGAGCTTCCTCTTAGAATAAGCTATGGGAGGGCTAGAGTCACACCCCATTCTCACAGAACTGGACAGGTGACCAAATTTACTCCTGTTAACCTAAAACCTACCAGGATCATTTGATGCAGTAATCGCAACATAGCATATACACAACTAAAAATAGTAGAATCTGTATTCTAGCGGAAGTCTTGTATGTATATACCTATAAATACCCCAATACTCTTGATACCCAAATTGTGTTACATATTACATTTACATGTGGGCCCGTAGGCGTGATATATACATAAGAAATACAATTTAAGTATCTAGAGCACAAAAGGGGTAACATAACAAAGAATCAAAAAGAATCTCGGGTTAGGTATCGCTGTTTTTGTCCTACAACATAGCTCTAGCACGGGCACTCAGTACTGTGCCCAAGATCTTCAGGGACCCACCAGTCCTCAGCTAAAAATTCTATAGTGGGTCCCGACTCTAGCTCCTCAACCAAAAAACTTATAAGATCATTTAAAAATGGTGTGCATGTGGGATGAGCTCACTAGCCCAGTAAGGGAAAAAAAAGACTAAACAAGCATTTACGATACAAATGAACCTATATGAATGCAAAGTCCATTTTTATTATCCTAAATCACCTAAGCAACATTGCTAAGTCATAGGTTATGTACTACTCACAATCACAGTAGGCGTATACCCCTGGTACGAGTCGCGAATCCCATCCCACGATACGCCCATAGGGTTATCGGAGAAGGCCAGATGTGGGTACTAAAAAAAGTAAATTGCTGTTTTTCAACCACATTAAAGTAAATGAAATTAAAGTAAATGATATTAAAGTAAATGATATTAAAATAAATGCAGTACGATTGGCCCTCTGATTATATTACTAAAGTTGTCGACTGTCCTAGTGATCAACCGGGCGTACTTCTAACCACCACCATTGGTACACAACCTCGGGTTTCTCCCTAGTGATATATCCAACACCTAAACCCTTGTTGGGAAGGGTCATAGCATAGGGAAATTTCATTCTTAATTGCATACTTCTATATGAGATAGTACGACTGCATAGTGCCACCATGTCCCATTCCACAGGCGACTAATGCATTCGTTTTCAAGCTGACTATGGCATCTAATCTAGCAATACATCATGTTCAATAATTGAAATCATTCATCTCATAATTTATAGCAAGAATTAAGCATTTAATAATTAAAGTTACAGCATAACAAATCATAAATGAATTTCATAATGCATAAGACAATGCATGCAAATGGCATTTGTGGATGGCTAGTCTACACACAGTGATAAAGTGATGACATGGCTAGTCCACAAAAATTATGGAATGATGCAAACACACTCCAAAAATAAAGTCGACGTCCACTTCCCACTTACCTAGATATATACAATGTTCACCCTTGGTACGAGGGAGATTCGATGTATGGTGACGCGAGTTTCTAGTAAAATCTAACATAAAAAAAGGTCAAGTTTAGTATATCTGTACTTTAGGATCATAACCAACGAAGTACAATGATCTCAACATGTTTAAAATCACTATAAGAGGTTGCCTGACAAATTTGGGCCCTATCGGAGCCCGATAGGCCTCATTGGTAGGTGAACCGATAAGCCAGGCACCTCAGTCATGCCCATCGGTTGGGCCAAGGGCTCTGTCCAAACCGATGGGCCCCTACCGACAGGTTGGGCTCCCACCGGTCTAGCCCATCGATCGGGCCGAAAGCTTAGTCATGACTGGGCGACAGAGCCTACCAATGCGGCCCACAGGTCTACAGTGAGTTTCTACTGTTCACTTCCACTCTTCATCCCATCTTGGGGAAACTACGAGGTGTTGATTCGATCACATTTTCCACACATATAAGGTCCTATGATGTGATTCCAACCTAGATCTAGGATTAATTCAAGGGTTTAAGTGCAAATCATACCTCTTTGCTCAAAAACACCTTCAAAACTCCAAATCTCTTCTTCAACTCAAGAAATCATCAAATGCTCTTCAAATCTTGCGCTTTCTTCATCTAAACCTTCAAAATCAACATATAGGTCTTCTAGTAAACACTAGATTCATCTTCTCAAGTGGGATTAACAAGATCTCAAGACGAGGAACACTTTTATGGGCCGAAATGGAAAGATCTAACCTCAACGTCACACCATGAGCATTTCTTCCTTTTTTTTTTTTTCCTTTTCCTTCTTTCTTCTTCCCTTTTCTTTCTTTCTTTCTTCTCTCTCTCTCTCTCTCTCTCTCTTCTTTACTCTTCTCACCCACCTTCTAAAGCATTAAATGAGGAAAAAGAAAAGGCATAATGCTATTTATGCTTTGGTCAAAATATCTAATGATCAGATAGGTAAGTCACACTGGTGGGTTTGACCCACCTATGACCACCCACTAGTCGGTCAAAACTTAGCCAAATAATTAGGATTTTGACGGGACATACCTTATGACATGTATTTCACTCCTGATATATGATTTAAAATATGTATTCATCATAAAATATGGCTATGTACTTTTATTATCCGTACATGGCCTTGTGATACGTGCAAGTGCAGGGCTTGGGAATGCAGACTTTACTAGGCACTAGTTCAGACTCATCTGGCCAACCAGAGTTTAGTGTCACCCTTGCTATCATGTTCCATAGTGTACCCGTCTCAACTCATTCGGGTTCAGATCCTACACAACCAAACCGAACCGATCAGGTAAATAAATCGGGCTTAGAAAGGAGGGTATCACAGTTAGGCTGAGGTGGCACTCCAATAGAGCTTCCCCTAGGAATAGGCTATGGGAGGGCTTGACAAAACTCAAATGATTGAGGAACTTCGAAGGCCCGAAGAACACTTCGAATCTTATGAAGATCGCTTCGAAGACTTGAAGAACCTCAAAGGTGGGGAGACTAAGGCAAAGTTTCTCCTACACAAAATGCTCACACAAAAATTTAGATGATTGAAAAACTTCAAAGGCACGAAGAACACTTTGAATCTTATGAAGATCTCTCCAAAGACTTGAAGAACCTCAAGGGGGGAGGGGAGGAGTGAGGGCAGAGTTCTCTACAAGGGATGCTCACTAGGAGGCTTGAGTGTGAAAAACCAAAGGGAAGGGGGTACTTATAGATTTTTTAGACTAATGGGGAGGAAAGGGAGATTTGCTTAGCCAAAGTGGTTAAAAAGTGAATTTTCTAAACCAATTGGGTAACAAAGTGAACTTTTGGACCAATGGGGTGAAGGGTGAATTTCTTTGGCCAATGAGGTGTAGAGATACTTTCTAGGGCCAATGAGATGAAAAGATGCTTATTTGGGCCAATGGGAGGTCACAGTATAGTCTATACTAGCAGGGCAATACAGAGTACATAGGCGGGTGAAGAAGGAATTTCATCATAAATTCAGACACTGGAATGAGGATTTCGATCGCTCATACCGGGGTGCCGGGGCTCTGACGGGGGCGTTAAGGCTCCAATGCTTCGGCGGGGGCACTGGGGCTCTAGTGCTCTGACTAGGGCACTGAGGCTCCGATGCTCCTGTGGGGGTGCTGGGGCTCCAGCGGGGGTGCTGGGGCCTGGGGGGTTCTGTGTCGGTGCACACGGGGTTCCTATAGGGGCGTCGGGGCTCATAGGGCTCGCAAACCAAATGGTGCATGCTTGGGAGCTCATGGCAAGGTGTGGGTGCTTGTATAGGCAAGATTTGTGCGCTCAAAGCAAGGTGTGAGGGCTTGCATGGGCGGGGTTTGGGCGCTCATAGAGCAACTTCTGAGAATGATTGTGGGAGATCCAATGGTCCAATTTTGACATACCATATATCGTTGGAATCATGATTCTGAGTACTATGCATCTGTACGGTTGCCTTAGACCAGATTCCTTCGTATATGAAAAGTCATAATTGGACCCTTCTTTTCTCTCACATGGGTCTTCTTGGGATTTTGTGTAAGTATGGAATGTTTTTGGGTTGGATTACCTTAGTCAACTGTCATCTCCGACGATTGAAAGCAGGAGGCCACGTCCATGATCCGTAAGTCATCATAGCCAGAGGAGGATGACAAAATTGGCTGTCTATAGAATGCCCCTCTTTGGTCGAGGCCTGTGTCAATAGCTGAAGGGTAAAAAAAAGAACGACCACATTTTGTCACCCGGAGCATGTACTGTCGTCATCTTGCTAATGAATGATGGAGTAGAAAATGCAACGGGTAATATCTCTTAACTACTTTAAAGTTTAGGATCTTACCTGAGCTGCCAATTGCATGAAAGAAATTTGAACACTTTTGATCCTATTAGAAAATGTTAAACCATCGTTTTGCAGAGATTTGAGCCCTCCTTGCAGAAGATGTTAGTTCTTGAAACTGTTCTTGAGCCATTATTTGCAGTGATTTGAGCCCTTCCTATAGAATATGTTAGTACTTGAAACTGTTCTTGAGCCATCATTTGCAGAGATTTGAGCCCTCCCTACAGAAGATGTTAGTGTTTGAAAATGTTCTTCCTAGGCTGGGCTTCCTTTCACTAATCCCTGGAATTGATCAATGAGATCGGGCCACTTGGGGCCGATTCAAAGAGATTGGGCCTCCTGTTTAATAAGATTGGGCCGCCTAGCGCCGATTCAATGAGATTGGGCCACCTAGGGCCGGTTGAATGAGATTGGGCCGCCTGGGGCTGGTTTAATGAAATTGGGCCGCCTAGGGCCGATTCAATGAAATTAGGCTACCTGGGGCCGATTCAATGAGATTGGACCACCTAGGTCTAGTTCAATGAGATTGGGCTGCCTGGGGCTGGTTTAATGAGATTTTTTATTTTCTTGATTTTTTCCTTTTGTCCTTTGATTGGGATTCTTGAATTTGAACCTTTGGATTGGAATCTTCCTTTTTTCTCTTTATGAAGTTGATTTGATTTTTGCTTTTCATGAATGTGAGTTGAATGTGCTTTGGATTTTATCTTCCCTTTGAATATCATTTGAATTTTTCCTTCCATATGAGCGTCACTTGAATTTTACCTACCACATGAGTGTGATTTGAATTTTACTTTCCACATGAATTTGACTTGAATTTTACTTTCCACATGAATTTGACTTGAATTTTTACTTTCCTCATGAATTTGACTTGAATTTTATTTTCGACATGAATTTGAATTTTACTTTCCACATGAATTTGGTTTGATGTCTACTTTCCACATGAATTTCACTTGAATTTTGCTTTCCACATGAATTTGACTTGAATTTTTACTTTCCACATGAATTTGAATTTAACTTTCCATATGAATTTAGTTTGAATTATAGTTTCCACATGAATTTGACTTGAATTTTACTTTCCACAAGAATTTGACTTGAATTTTTTACTTTCCTTATGAATTTGACTTGAATTTTTTTACTTTCCTCATGAATTTGACATGAATTTTAATTTGAATTTGATTTCCATCTCGTATCTTGTGGTAAAAATCTTTGAGTTACACCTTGGAATTAGAATCTCAAAAAATTATTATTGTTATTTTTTTTGAGAAAACAGATTTTTTAACCATAAAATGGTCCCCCCTTACTCATTTCTCATTTTGATTTTTCTGGGTTGAGAACGAGTTGTGAGTGGGTGAGCTCAAGTTTTTGGGACTTCCTTGAAGATTTGAAGATCCTTCGAAGTTCTTCGCATTTTGTCGGGTTTCTCCGAATTTTTCTTCGAAGATCTTCGAGTTTTCTTTGAAGTTCTTCAAAGATCTTCATCCTCTTTGTGAAGATCCTCAAAGTTCTTGAGGAGGGAGCTATTTGGAAAATTTGAAATCTTTTTTGGATTTTTTACAAATTGTGGAATTTCTTGGGGTTCCCTATAATTTTGAAAAATATGGCCGAGAGAAGATAAAGAAGGACTCGTGGAGCACTCCAACTAGATGGCACGCAGAGTTGTGGTATGATGAACACATTTATGTGTGAAATCTAGGGTAGTAAAACATGCATTTTACATATTTAGAATGGAGCTACCTTGGGTTTTACTCTCTTTTTGCAGGTTTTATATTTTCAAGGCCTTAAGGACTATCGGGAGCTATATCTTCAATTTTACACGTAAAGAGGTCCTATTTCTTTCCATGGTTGCGAAGAGGACGAAATTCTGAGCAAGATGGACGTGTTCAATTAAAAGTACACATTCGTTTGGTCACCCGTACAAATGATTATTCTTTTTTCGGGTCAGAAAAAGAATAATGGATCAGAACTGAACCGAGATGCAGAACCAGCCCGTTTGCAATTGTCCCAGAGGTACACGGAATACTCCAAATGCCAACAAGGATCGATGGACCACATCTTTAAGTGATTAAAGATTTGTTTTTGGTAACAACAACTACCTAGCTTAGTTGGTGAGCTATGGTGTACAAAATTCTCTTGCTCACCAAGAGGTCTCAAGTTCAAATCTTATGGTTGTTTTTTTTTAGAAGATTGTGTTGAAGATTTCCTGCTTTTCACTCACTTAAAGCACTAAGGGCATGGAGGGGATTTCCACATCAAGTTAGAAGCAAGCAAAATCGTGGAAGCAAGAAGAGAAGAAAAAGAAAAAGAAAAAAAGGAAAGCAAAATCGTGGAAGCAAGAAGAGAAGAAAAAAAAAAGGAAAGAGAAAAAAAGGGGAGAACCAAAAATTGTCCAAATCTTCTCTCTCCTCCACATCATCACCAAAGATTGTCCAAATCACACAAAGGAAGAAAAAAAAATCGTCCCTAGGAGAGAGAAAAAAAGAAGAAAAATAAATTAGAAAAAAAAAAAGAGGAAAGAAAATAAGCAAAAAAATTTTTAGGAAATTTCTCAAAATTTATTTCTCTCTTCTCTCTCCTCCATCTTAGCACTTTTGGACTCAAAAGATCTTACAATCAATTGTGGGTTTCTCTCTTTTAGGAAAGAGAAAATTGTTACCCTACCTCTCCATTCCCTATAAATACAACTCATGTAAGAGGAGGAGACACAATTCATTCTTCTTCTAGTTTTCTTTAGTTGCTCTCTCTCTTCCTCTTTCTCTCTTTAGTTTTAGTTCTTCTCTATTTTTGCTTTAATCACTTTTTTAATAGTTTTTTTTATTTCAATTAATACAAGTACTCTTTTATTTTTATTCAGTTCTTTTTATGTTTATGATTTATGCAATTTATGATCTCACAATCTTTTATTTTTATTCAGTTCTTTTTATGTTTAGATCTAGGTGACAAGATCACGAGCCGTGGAGCAATTTTTTTTTCAAGTTCAAGCATTGATTCAAGTAAGTAGGCTCCTTCAGTAGTCTTCTCTCCCCCCTCTCATTCCTTCTTCTGACTACCCTTTCTTTCTTAATTTAGGATTTTTATTTTCAGTCGTTACATTATTGCTATCCCTTTCCCCCAAGGTTCATGGCTAGTGTATGTGTTGGCTTTGCCCCTCCTAGCCATAAAACCATCAATTTATTACTTTTATTTTAATTGTCTCCCTTTCCCTAAAGCCAAGTAGAGTAACCCTTGTAAGAGTGACTCTCTGGTCAATTAGGGAAGCTCATATTATGATGCATCCCTCGGGCTAAGTAGAGAAACCTACTTGTGAGTCTCTCTCTAGCTTTATCCCCTTTCTTTTACTTTATTTTTATTTCAGCATTTTTTATTTATTTATTTATTTATTTTTTAATTGCGTGGGTTGTTTATTTTCAGTTATTTATTTATTTTTAATTGCATGGCTTGCGTCTTTAAATTCTTAGATGACGAATGGTTAGGACGTTATTTTTAGGACGGTAATTAGAATTAGATCACAACCATTAATCAGTTCACTTTCGCATTATTAAAAGAAATAAAAAATAAAGTGGCTGCTCTCCCTGTGTTCGACCCGTAGCTACACTGATCCGTACGCTTGCGGTTATAATGCCATTAAAAGACTTGAACTATTTTGAGGCATGTAAATGAGAAAACAACCTGAAGCTCGACATCGATGTAATCAGCTCCCAGTTCCATGGCTAATCTAAGTGCATCCAATCGTTGTGTTTCATCACCTTCATACTGACCACCTTCCCATTTTGGTCTGCAAAAGAAATAAAATTAAATTAAAAAAAAGTAAGAATCTGATAGGTGAAGATTTCAAATGTGGACTTTCTCATTTCCATAACATAATGGAAAGTCATGAAGTAATTCAGAGTGGAAGAAATGCATTTTGACTTAATTATACAATAACGTGAGAAGAAAAAATTGAATATCAACATCAAAAGAGGGGCAAGCCGCTCAAGCATCAGGAATGACTTATAACAATCAGAGTAGAATGTCATCAATAGAAATATTTGAACAGTGATACTTACGACTTCAGAATGAAACTATAGAAATACTTAAGACCTTAACAAAATATACCTTAAGCATATCCATTGACGTCTGTGTACGGGTGATGACATTAATTGTCGACCCAGGTTTAATTTTTGGTGACAATCGATGGGTATGTCACATATTTTTCACCTCATTTTGGTTCTATACCCAATTTGTCAAAGAAAAATGATTCCTGTTTCTAGATCTACTGTTCTTATGACTTTAACACTGTTATATTGGAATAAAATAATATGAGCCAAGAATTCAAAGAATCAAACCTTTTAAATATTCAAGATTACTGATAAAGCAGAATGTACTATGCAATCAAATTGATGTTTAAGATAAAAACAAATACAAAATTAAAGTGATCACATTGCCCTGCTAAGAACCATGGATTTTGTTCCCTAAACTGTGTTTTTTAATCTCTGATGAATAAATTTCTCATTTACAAATGAGGATAAGGCATCAGGGCTTCAGTCTCCATAGAAAAACCAGTGTCTAATGACTCAATTGTGAACCTTCAAGGTGTCACTGGTTACCTAAAATAGTTGAGTATAAACTTTAACCCTTGTTTCTTTCATAACAATGCAGTGGGGGATCAAAGACCTTTTTCCTTCCTATTAATAGATCAGGGGATCTCATTTATCAGGAATTAAAACACTTCACTTTGAGGTTTAAAATAAAGCCACTGATCCAATACGTTTTGTGATATTGCTTTGCGAAACTGATTAAGGAATTCACATTCAGAAGCAAGGGAGTTCAAATCATGATAATGAAATTCAACATGGCTCTGATTAGTCAAAACTACTTTCCTTAAAGAATTACAAGGCAGGTGTCCACACTCAGTTGCTTCAATGCGATGATGGATTAACACGCTATAGTGAACATAAAGTCCGTGCACTACTTAAATGCAAACTAAAATTTTCTCATGGAAAAAGGCATTCCAAGTTCTTGCAACAGTTTATGATTCAAAACAGAGTTGGAGAAAAATCCAATACGTTAATTGAACCTGTAAGTGAAGAGAGTGGGCAAAGGAGACCGCTTGATGAGAATTTTGAGATCTTGGCGAGGGTTGAAGCTATTGAGATAGTCCAAGCGTACCTCAACGAGGTCAGCACCACCGGCCTTGGCCTTACCAATCTCAATCAACATCTGATCGACAGATTTCCCCATTATAGGCGCACAAATAAGACTGTAATTCCTCCCCGTTCCTCCGCGACAACTCATTTGAAGATGATCGGTAGAAGCCAACTATGATCCAAAAATATAAACAAGAGAAAATCAGGAAGAAAAAAAAAAAAGATTGACTAAGTTGAAAGGAAACGAAAACTTCACGATAGAACTGATCAAGAGAGTTACCAAGACGCCGCTAGACTTCATTTTCAGCAAATCTTAGCTGATATCAAAGATGGAGAGGTCTGAGAATGATCCTTTTTTTGCAGAATTGCAGACCTTGTCGGAACTCAGAAATCGGAGTCCTAGAACATCGCCAGCTACAAATTAATTGGGATTTTCTCTCCCTCTCCAGTCTCCAGACTCTCCACTACTAAGAGCTACGAAGCTTGATCGTCAATTCAGTTTCTACTTTATAGCACCGGATGGCCATTAATCACTCTCTAGTCTAAGTCTGTACCAGAGCGTCAAGCTCACAGTCCCACCTTTTGTACAGGGAATCTGTGTTTGGGTTGGCGGTTTTGTTTTGGTTGGCGATTAGAATACGTCGCTCTAATGGGCGGGGCTCGGGGGTACACGAGGTTTGGGTTAAGCCCCAGCCCCAGCCCCAGCCCCAGCCCTAGCTCAAGTGCCGAACCAGAAACCCCAAGGATCGAAGTAGGGGTGAAAGTTTGGCCTTGACGGTCCGAGCCCACCCTTGACCCGCCCTGATCCCGAATTAATACTGACTCAAAAATTTGGGCCCTGAGGGTTGGCCCGACCCTAAAATTTTTGACCCTGAGTCAGGGTTAGGGCAGATAAGGGTTGATGTCTTTGGCCCGCTCAGCCCACCCTGAACCCGGCCCTGGTTTTTGCCCCTGATATTGATTTTGGATTTTTTTGATTTCTTAGGATGTTCTCCTCTTTGTTAAACATAACAAGGGTTTTGAGACCTTCGGATCATTTGCCTTATTAAGATGATCTCTTTGTTTATCATAACAAATAATTGAAATTTTAATATTTGCTTTCGTAGGATGATCTCCACTTTGTTTACCCATAGCAGTTGGAGTTATTTGTTTTGTTTGATTGCTTTCTTTACGATGTTCTCCTCATGATAAGTAATTTGTGATTTTGTGTGTGTGTGTTTTTTTTTTATTATCCCTTTGTTATGAATACTTTTTATTTTTTAGTTATTTCAAATTTTGCAGGGTTAGAGTCAGGATCAGGGTATACCCGGCCCTTGATGGTAAACCAGGGTCAATCAGGGTCATCCCGACCTGACCCTGAAAAATTAGGGCCAGTCAGGGTGGGTAAGGGTTAGGTTGAACCCTAAAGGGTTGGGCATGGGTTTAAGTTTTGCGGCCCTGAGTCAAGTCAGGGTGGGTTTGGGCCTAGATGAGGGGACTCAAGGTTGGGTTAGGGTTCTAAGAACCCCGGCCCAACCCAGCCATGTTGCACCCCTAAATCGAAGTAAAGCTACAGATGCTTCAAACTGCGCAGGGGTGTCAATGGGTCGGTTTGGCCCGGTTTCAGTCTAGGTTGAATTGATTTCAATGTGGGAATGTTGAAATTGAAACCGAATCAATAAGAAAATTTTGGTTTCAGTGCTATTTGGCTTCATTTTCTTGTATTGTTTTGTAATTGGTTTGGATTTGATTTTTCATACAAATTTTATTTTTTAATGAATTTTGATTGTTTTCTATTTCTTAGTTTGATTTTAGTTTCGGTTTGGGTTTTGAGTCGGTTCTAGTTTGGTTTTGGATCCATTAGGTTTTTGGTGCGGCTCGATAGGTTAGAAGGGTTACAATATCCCAAACTGAAATTGGCTAAATAAGCCTTCAGTTCGGTTTGGTCTAGGTTCAATCGGCTCGGTTCAAGGCATTTTCACCAATTCGGTTTAGGTATTGACACCCATAGTCTAACTTTGCAAGTGTTGATATATACAATGATATTGTATTTTCCTAACAGTTTGAGCTTTTAGGTGAAACAATAATGAACATGATAGAGGTCAAGTGTTCAATATTTTTTAAATGCATCAAAAGAATTTTCTCCACATTCTTCTCTGTCAAATAAGATCCGTTACCACTTTCCTAAGAACTAGATCGATGTCATTTTATTTCTTGGAGCTAGCAGCTCAACTAATGTGGGGTATGGGATGAGAATGAGAGGGTGTTTATGAAGCCAAGGAATGGAATATAGCCACTGTCTTATATGAAAATGACAGTGCCTTCTTGACAAAGCTATCAGCAATCCCATTGCTTGTCCTAGAAATACAAGCTTCTTTCAATAGAGGCGCGGCACAAGCGAGTCCTAGCGGTTTCAGTTCAAATCAAATCCTTATCAATCTTTCCATTCTAGAGCCATTGGAAAACATGTCCCAGAACCATCCCGTCCCATTTAGTAATCAACCCCAAAATCATTCCATTTAGTAATGTGATATTGTGATGGATCAGTTATGGGTTTTATGGAGATGGTTCCCCGTTCTAGTCCCAAATTGACACCCCTTACTCTTTTAGCACTTACCAAACCCATTATTCATTGCATCTATGAAATGTGAACGGATCTAAAATCTAAACTCAATTAGTCATGAGATTTACTATAATGCCATTGGGATCTTGCTTTACAAAATGGCCCTTCTAAGTTTGAACCGATGACTAAGCTCCATCGTACACTCTGTTCAGATAACATTTTCTCTCTCTTCGCTGACCATTTGGGCCAATTGACTTGGTGTCGGAGATGTCATTACATGTGAGCGGCGTGTAGATCACTTCCTAGATTTATTTTATGGATATCATTAGCCTATATTTAGGCTATCTTTGGCATGATTTCTATTTATATTTATTAACTACTTTTTAGAAATTATTTGTGACAATAAATTATGGACCACAAATAGTATTTGTTTGGTCACTATTTATAAAATAGATTATATAATGAGAAAAAATGTTTCAATTTTCACCTTCAACTTTGAGCTTCAAGCGAGATAGATGATAAGATTTGGGGTTTTTTATTGAAAAAGTATAAAACATGCTGAAAGTTACATATTCACCATTGATTTTGAGTAGTTTAGCACACGTGCTCATTTAAAGTAGTAAAAATCAACATAAATAATTTGTTGCCACAAATCACAAATAACTTGAGAGTAATTTCTGATTTGTGATTTATTATAAATAAAAATAAGTGCTGTAAGTTATACCAAACACTTGTAAAAATAGAAATAAATCAAATAAATACAAATAAAAATCAAACCAAAGAGAGCCTACTACTCATATGGTATATTTGAAGATATTTACATAAATAGGTCACATTGATTTTAAAATCTCAGATTGAAATCAATTGAATCAGTTAATTTGACTAGGGATTGACCGGGTCGGTTCTAATTAACCCCAATTGGATGTGTCAATTCTGAAATAGGTGTGAAGTCCTTTCAATTTCGAAATTGATAGATATTGCCCTGTAATGACCGCCGATTCCATGATTCGAAGTAAGATCTAGAAATCTGGTCGTATATGAGAGGTCCCACATTAGAATAGTGACATTCAAGCAAACCGTTAGATGAGTGCCCCTGTAAGATTAAGGGGTACCATCAATCCATCATCATCAAATTATTACATTTTGGTACTTGCCAACTCAAAAAAACAAAAGAAGGTAAGAGATCATTGTCGGGTCTTGTGGTCGTTGCCTAATGCATGTCAATGAGAATGCATGTAAAGGCATCAACATGAATTAAATCTTTAATTTTATAAAAGGTACAACGATAATTTTGCATGTTCTTATGTTTAGATATGTTTAGATGTGAAAACCACATGACTAGGAAAAAAAATAATATATATATATATATATATACATGTGAATTTTAGTATTAGGAGAGGTGTTTCTTTAAAAAAGTGTGGTTCTTGAGCAATGCGAGCACACTGACGAGTCATTTTACATTTCATTGGGGGACTGGTCATTTCAGTATCATATGTTTGGGCATATTGGCTATATTCTCTCCACAAAACTATTTTTCCGTAGTATTATTATTATATTATAGAAAAAAGAACTTTGTTGGGAGCATAAACTATGCCAATACTCTCATTTGTCTATCTCTTTCCTTAGTATGTGGAAAGTCCTAACCCCTTGTTGAAGGGAGGAGAGAGATAGACATAGGGAGCCATAACGTAGACTATTATGTCAAGGCTCCAGTTACGTCAGGGCTCTTAGAGAGAGACCCTTTTTTTTTTTTTTTTTGCTACACACACTTCATTAAATTCGAATAGAACGCGAGAAATAAGTATTACAAGAGTCTAAAAAAGAGAGGTAGATACAAAATGAGGAGGGTGTGATTCCCCAAAATCAAAAGATCAATGGGGAATTGCATACGAAGCAAAGCAATCCGCCACCGCATTACCCTGTCTATATAGATGAACAAATCTAATGGATCTGAACTTCCTACAAAGGAGTTTACAATCCGTGATAACATGAACAAATCTCCATGGAGGCTCAGAGTCTGAATCTTGGAGGAGGTTAATTATAAGCTTCGAATCACCTTCTAGAATAATATGATCAAAACTAAGATTAAGAACATACTAGAGGATAAATTTTACAGTATAGGCCTCGACAATATTGGCATATGTGATCCCAACATACTGAGAAAAACCAAAGATAAACTTCTCCCAGAGAAAGACCCATTTCCCTATTATTGTTATGAAAAAAAGAACTATATAAAAAACAACCCCCTAACCCCTTACAAAAAAAAAAAACACTTCACCTGTTGCCTGGTGTGGGGAAAGTCATAATGGCACCATAGTTTCTATATAAAAAACAAAAATTTGGCAACCATAGCCGTTTTGTTTTTGATAAGTCAAAAATATCAGCTTCATTAATGACGTTTTGTTTTATATACAGAAGGCTTTTTTCCTATTGAGGGTTCATGCATCCGGCATCCCCACTTCCCCTCCTCCACTTCCCCTTCAATTTTGAGTCAAAACCAAATCGAAATTAAACTGTTAATACCAATGATATCAAATCGCATAAAAAATTGTTGAAATCAAATATAAACTGATTTTGACATGGCCAAAAATCCATTTAATCTCTCATCCCTACCATCTAAATCCAAGAGGTCTTTTGTTCACAATGCACAAGTTTAACAGAAGCTTAGTGGTCTTTCAGAAAAAAAGTAGACAGTTTTTACTTGAGGCACTTGGGGTGGATCCGGCTCCTCTTCTTAGCACCGAGGTTAGCCCATAGCTACCTTGGGGAGCAACACATGGCGAACGACGATCCAATGGTTTGAGAAAGACATGAAAAACGAGTCACTGACAAAGTTCAGAGAACGAGACGCTAAGAACCATTGGATCATCACCTCGCTACGTGTCGTTTGCCCAAGTAGCTAGGGGAAAGACCTGGGCGTTAGGCTTGCCCTTTAGTTATCAGTAATTTAGGTCATAGTACTCCTATTATAATGAGGTTCATAAAAAATTCCCATGGACAATACAATGTGTTTAAGGTATTTAAGTATTCAAGTACTTGTAGTCAGCACTGTTTTGAGGCACCTCGAAATGCTTGATCATTTTCTCTGACTTCTCATTTTTATTTAGCAACTTTGGGGGGCTTCTCTGGCATCCTTTATTGTACTGTTTGAAAATAATTGTAGCACTTGTTCTCCAAACATGGACAACCAGAACCAAGGGTTCCATGAATATGGATAACAGACTACAAGACTATAGAACTTTGAACAACAATAACAACATTCAAAACCTTATCCCAACTTAATCGGGTCGGCTACATGGAGATTCTAAACAAGAACGAGCACAAGAACCCAAATGATACTATACAGTTCTCACACTTATAGAGGTCCACAAGATTATGCAAGTGTGTAGATTGATAGTCTACACTAAATAAAAATGTCCTCACACTAGATTGTATTGGCACCAGAAGTCAAAATTTTTCCCAAATGATCTCACGCATGAACTCCTCAGGTGCTGCAAACATAGATAAAACAACAAAAATTAATGGGTATCACATCACTTTGGTGATAGGATAAAATTAAAATTGTAGTCAGACGATAGGTGATAGAATTCTTAAGCAACTCACGGCCATCAATCCAGATCATATTTTAAATGTTGGCCAGTCCTTGGATGAGCCACAAATAGAAATTCACATTGTAAACTAACATCTCATTTAAACCATAGCTAATATCTAGTATGAGCAGGCTTTTACTTTGATGCTAGAGATCTGCAGAAAGTTTGGAGCTCAGTGGCAAACCTGGAAACTGGAGGTTTGGAATGTTCAGATTGCTAAACATGTACTAATTTTTCTATATCAGCTTAAAGTAGATTATGAAAATGAAATGATCAGAAAGGAAAAAACTGATGGTACCTTCTCCATCAGTGAAGAGATTGAATTGGCTTATAGCCTGTCGAAGGAACATCTCAACTCCACTCACAACTACAGCTCCAGCAGCTTCTGCTTCTTTCAACAATCGAGTTTTACGAGGGTTGTAAACTGAATCAAAGACAAGCCGATAAACTCCCAGAGTATCCTAAAATAGCAATTGTGGACAACATTAGAATTCAGACTTCAAGAATTCCATGACTTTTTTCAGTGGCATCATAAATTAGTGGAGAACCTCTGCCACAGGAATCCGATCTGTATTTGGGTGCATTCCTAGAGGTGTTGCATTTGCAAGGATTCCTCCTTTCTCTGGACGAAATTTAACTATATCCTCATAAGGCTGCGCTTCTCCTGAAACTGAGTGGGCAAGAGACCTTGCTCTCTCTTTCCAAATGAAACAATCAAGGCTAGAAAGAATTAAGATAAGTCATCACAAGTAACCTGCTTCCATTTTAAGAGAACTTCCAGTATTTATACCATAATCTATGTCGAAAATGATAATCCGTGCTCCCCTAGTTTTGGCACCAAATGCCAGTGCTCTTCCAGCACCTCCTGCACCGGCAAGCACAAACTGTTTCCCAGCAAGCGGAGAAGTGAAAGATGCACCATTAATGCTCCTTCTTGCTGTGAGTTGAATAACAAACTTATTAGTATATAATATTTTGCTTTTCTAGCCCTATGACACTAGATCCAAGCACGGTAGATATCTTACCGTACAGAAGAGTTCATGAATGCAGGATGTCATTACCCTGTAAACTGGAATGTCTACCATGGACAAGTGTATACATGGGCAGAATAACTGTTCTTGAATTCATTTCAATGTAATAAATTTAAGGGCTTGGATCTTGCCATCCAGATTGATATTCAATCTGAAGATGCCTTCAAAATAAAGCTGCATCTTACAAGTGCAGGCATTATAGGCTAAATGAAATCCTCAATGTAAGTAACAAGTATTACAAGAATTATGAGCCACATTCATGATTTAACTAACAGAATGATCCCTTCCAAGTTATTTTTTTATGCAGTTATGCAGCTTATGCCAAATATGCAAGTCAAGGAAATATTGGAGGTGTTACATTGTTACGGCAAGAAAAGGACTACTAAATTCTATAAAGGAATGCATCTTGGGGATTTCAGAAAGGAATAAGAATTATAATTTGGATTGAATGGTGTGAATGATAGTACCTCCTAATGCATCCTCCATTGCTGTTATTGCAGCCTCACAGTCTGTATTGTAACCAACCAACTTCCCAGTACTAGGCGTCCTTATAATAGTATTTACAGCTCCAATAGACTGAAAAGTATGCCAAGTTCAGAATGTAATATATATTATTGCTATATTTCCATCACTACTTCCATGAATGTGTATTAGTTCATGCAATGATAATAGCACTGTGGCTGTCATCACCAGAGCTAAAATCACAAATGTTGCTGATAATCATCAAAAGATTACTTCAGTCTAGGGTGGCAACTGTACATTGCTGTGAGATTGTAACAGCATTGAAGGGCCATCGTGCGACAATCAGTTCAAACTTACAACGATTTTAATTTTTTTTTTTATTTGCTGGAAAATCTAACTCAATTGAAAACCCAACTAAAGTAACTTCTTTAAGCTGCTTCTGGAAGATCCACATGAACTCCGGCCAACCTTTTCCAGAGTCCAGACAACCAAATTTTCAAGAATAGATACAGATGGACACTGGAAAGCTGCTTAAATGTACAATGCCATGACCATGATGTAAAATTACAAAAAAAAAGATGCACAGGATTGTAACCTTGATTTCAATTTTCAAATCTATCAACATGAACAAAGACGTTTCACCTCAGCAAGAGGATGGACTTCATCACAGAACCCAGTAACAGCTTCCTTGTATGGAATTCCTACACTACAGTTTATAAAAACATACTTCAGAAAAATTTCTAAGGCATAGATTATGTAATTGAATAAAAAAAGATACAGTTTCAACAGTCAATGCTCTCCCATACACTAAATCAGAAAAAACATAGAAGCAGGTTCTCTTCAATCTCAGTTCTATTATTTATTATTCCATTTCATTATTCGTAGAAAAATATACTTATTCAAAGAGACAGAGAAAGCCACTCTTGTAATCTTAACTAAGTATCAACAGTTAAAAGTGGGAAGAACCCCCATGGGCCTATGTAATGGAAAAGCTTTTGGATAATCAGAGAGCAATCCTAATTGTTAACCAGAAAAACATAATGAAAATCAGAATGATTTGGCATACCTGAAACCTGCAATATCAGGAGATGAATAGATCCTAAAGAATTCCTTCAGGTTATCAACAAGCATTGGAACATAAATCCCATTGTATCCTACATGTCTGAAGGCAGGATTATGTAGAAGTGGACCTTTGCTGTGCCCTACTGGATTTGAGATAAGCCCAAACACTTTTGTATTTGCATTTAAACACTCAAGTTTATAAGCTTGTCTGAGGCTGTTCAAAGTGGGTAAGCCAGGTATTGAATTGTTTCCCATGGATCCATAAACTAAAAAGCCACCAAACTTTGGACAAAGTAGATGGCTTATAAGGCCTCGATCACCGGTAGAGTATGCAATTAACGGAACCTGTATAGAAATAGTAAGGAACCAGCATGTCACAACAATAGCAAGTATCAGACAAGAGATAATGTATGAAAATATCACAAATCTTCAGATAATCGTGAGTACACAGATTACTTCATCTTTGAGAAGAAAAATAAAAAATATTAAAGTTCAAAACTCCATTAGTTTTTCATTCAGTGCATTCATTTTGCAGTTATTTTATGAATTGAGAGAACAATTATCAGATAGCTCTTTTCTCCCGGCTTCTGCTTTTGTTAGCAATACGCCTTCTCTATTAAGATCTGAGAAAGCTTGATCCTATCATGTCTAAATTTGCGACCCTATTATAAACTTCAGTTTATTTATGAATTTTGCCATCAATTTTTCTATTTGAGCCATATATTACTCGGATGGGCCCATAAGTGAACCGAACATGGTTTTCGAACGCTGGTTCCACATCATCCGTATTAATAAGCAAAGAAAGATACTAGATTTCTTACTCTTTACTTTCAAATGTATAATAGATCACTCACAATTAACAGAATAACAAAGTAGGAAAACTATGAAATTGATACCTCGCAATGTGCAAGCAAATGAAAAATCGTTGCTAGATCTGTAATATTACTAGCATGTGTGACAAGTTTGATGACATCTGCTCCAGTAGAGTGCATCTTTGCAACAAGAATGCTGAGATCTTCTTTTGAAGGAGTGTGGTCACCCACGTGACACGATACAATTATTTTACCAATAGAATGCTTGTTCAAATTTGGATTCAGCATGAGATCAGATACAACCTGAATTGTGATGCAACATGTGTCAAAGCAGATCCAGGACCTAATTAAATGTTTTGAGCCAAAACGAATAATATTTCTGTCAATTGAAATTGAACTCAGTTTCCCTTGTAATAAACTTTGCAAGTATTATGGTTATCAGTCTTATTCCATTATCAATGAATGATCTGGAGACAGGTGGCTGAAGGTTACAGATAATACATGTGTTGCGGATTGAAAAGGTAAAATGCATGACCTCCCATGAGACCATTTCAGATTCTAAGGTGAAGTATCTACTCCTGATATGGAGACTCATTTCTTTAGCTACTTTAATCACAAATTTCAGATGACAAGCCACAGAAGTGTTCGACATACTCTGCCGACTGTCTACAAAAGCTTCCTGAAGTAAAAGTACTGAGATTCCATATTATGTGTGCACACAATACAGCATGTTGCCAAAAATTGCACTTGGGTTGACAAATATAGAAATTTCCAGGTATATAGGATCTATTGGACGATCATTACTTAGCTGATCTATGATATGCTAATTTCTTGAACATTTTTCCTTCATAGACCCAAATAAATTTGGAATTCATCAAAATGGAAATCAGCATAAAGAAGCATGATACTGAGACATGTTACCAAGTTTCTGTCACTGTCGAGAGAGAGATAGGGATCTACTAGGAAAGAAAATGGCCACAGGTGCAATGTTAAATCAGCTGTATATGTTATGATATGGTCAAGAATAACTAAGAAAACAACCTTAAGCTCCACATCAATATAATCAGCGCCCAATTCCATGGCTAACTTAAGTGCTTCCAGCCTCCTTTGTTCATCACCCTCGTACTGACCACCTTCCCACTTTGGCCTGGAACAATTATGCAAAAATTAGATCTAACAATAAACTATTAAACTTTGTAAACAAGAACACACTAGAGAATTAACCTGTCTTTCCTCGGCAATGAAAGAGAAAAAGAAAAGAAAAGGAAAAAAAAAAAAAAAAAGAAACATATTGTGTGATTCACAGAGAAAAAGAAACATCAAGCCACCCCATTATCTTGATCTTTCAAGAACCAAGAATGCACCACACAAATAGATACTATTAAATTAGTGTCAATTTTCCAGTTTCCTCATATGAAGTCTGAATTTACTGGAGTTGCTTTGTAATGTTTTCCCCATCTCCAAGACTAGAACTGCATCAACCAAATTTAAAAGGGCATTTGTTGTCGAACTAGCATGTTGCTATCAGTGATTTCTGTTCTCATAGGTGTAAGAACGACATGCCAGTACAATCTAGAAACTTACATTGATGCATTCTTTTGCTCTACGGAACAAAAACCAGCTAACCTCATCATTAATGATAATAATAACAGACTGCTATTAGTAAATGATGTTGTCGTAGTAGTAGTAGTAGTAGTAGTACTAAATACAAGACTAAAGCTATGCAAGTCTCTCCTCACCACTTCTCCCAGAGTCATATTAGGTCTGCCCTTGGCTCTTTTAGCTCCTTCAATCTGATCCTATTTTAATTCTTTAGAAACCTCATCCTCAATATCACCTTCTTTATTTATGATTCAACCCAGATACCGAAAGTAATCACTTTGCAGAATCTCTCTCTCATCAATATTCACCACCACATTATCCATCCTAACATAACTAAAATTACACACCATATATTCCTTTTTCATTTTACTTACCTTTAAACCTTTTGATTCTAAGGTTGATCTACATAACTCCAACTTGGAATTAATCCATGCTTCTATCCCACCCACCAAAACAATATCATAAGCAAAAAGCATACACCGAAGAACCTGATCTTGAATGTCTCTGATTAAATCATCGATAATAAGCATAAACAAACAAGGGCTTAAAGCATTACAAAACAGAACATATTAGAGGTTGAATGAAGGCTGGTAGAACTTCTTTTTAACCCATATTTCCTACAGTATTACACAACCTTCTGTTTCCCTTAAAGCTTCAAATTGGTGGATTACTCTTTGTTTTCCTCTGCAATTCTTTTTCATTTTCTTCAACTCATCTGGCAAAAAATATTATTTAACGTGTCCAAATTTGTTCTAAAAATAAATATCCAACTAATTGCTCAATATCTGCAACTAAACACAATAGGGAGCTACCCAGTAGGGATTCTCTTATGTGCGAAAAAAACTCTTTGTGATTGCCAGGCTCTTGAGTCAACAGCAGACTTTGGCTTCATGAGACTGTTAAACTTGAACATTTCATTATTGCATAACTCGTGGAAATCTTAGAACAAAAGGGGAGGAGGGCATAATACTTAGCGCATCTGAACACAAGGAAAATTGGGATTTTTTTTTTTTTTTTTTGAAGGAAACAGAACAGAGAAAACAGAGGAGTCAGTCAAGTTGTATACCTGTAGACAATGATAACTGGCAATGGTTTGTCTCTAAGGAGCATTTGAAGGTCTTGGAGAGGCCGGAAGTTTTGAATGTAGTCCAACCTGATCTCGACCAGGTCGGCACCTTGCGATTTCGCTTGACCCATCTGAGACATCATTTCCTCTACGGAAATACCCATTAAGGGAACACAAACCATAATCGGATCTCTCACTGTTCCACTACTACCCATTTGAATATTTGAAGAAAAGTAACAAAATCCAAAGAAAATAGGAAGAGAGAGAGAGAATCAGAAGAGAAAATGAAGAAGGTAGAACAGAAACTGCAGGGACGATGACCAAAGAAACGACTACGAACTGTTTGATCCTTGTCCCAGAATAGGAAAAATGGTGGGATGACGTGGCAGGTTTGGCGAGGGAAAACGGAGTAGTTGAGATCCCATGCACCACGAAGTGGCTGCTCTCCTTGCGTCGCTGTCGTCGACACAGTGACGCAAAAGATCATCTTTTATTGATTGGCTACTCTCTCTGTTTCTCTTGGAGAAGTTTTTGTTCTTACCAACATTTGATGTCTGTCCAACCGTCCAAGACTCCAAGTTGTTCAGGTTGTGGATGAACTCCAGACAGGGACAGAAAAATTGCTATCTCAAACTAAGAATTAATATTTCCAAAAATCCCCACATTAAAATGATAATTATTTAATGCAATGGATGTTGGAAGGACAGCGATCAGCGATTACATCAATTGACGGTCAGCTATCAAATCGGATTCCTAACTCCAAGAGCAATTGGGGTTTTAAAAGTAATAATCGTTTACCGAAAGTGAAAGCATGACGTAGAGATTTATAGTTACTTGATATTCTCCATCTGTGATCAGTCGTTGGTCCTGCAAAAGTTTTGCATGTTATACGAGGGTCATAGTCATTGGTCATTAGGGGTGTCAATCGGTCGGATTAGGTCGGTTTCGGTTGAATCTAATTAGGCTTAACCACTTGAAAGTCTTGCACGGTAAATATTCATTTAAATAAATGGGTCTAGTTTTAGGGGTATGGTATACTTTATAATCGGATCAGTCAATGTTAAGTTTTAATCGGGCTATCTTAAATGGGTCTTAATCTACTACAGACCTATGTAAGTATAAACGGACTGTAAACATGTTTATCCTAAAATTCTTTTATTAAGTGGGTCGAAGGCCCATAAATATTGAAAAAAATCCTCTGTTGCGGGTGCTGCGGAGCGACGAGGGTCCAATGGCCGGCAAGACATCGGGGCATGTGTCGATGTCTTCTCGATCATCTGATACTCGCCGCACCCGTGGCAGAGGATCATCGCCCCATAAATATATGATGCATATCTTTAATAAAGAAGAGAAATGATATGAGATTATGGGTTACAACTTACAAAACAAAACTTAATTAAATCAAATCCTATTACAAAGCAAATGGGTAAGAAAGCTTGATTAGTTTATTACTAGTAGTGGCAAAATATGAATTTTATGTAGTATTGAAGGGGGGTCGGGCTAGGTCAGGCTACAATGAGCCGGTTCAAGTCATCCATATAAATGTGTCGATTCGGTCAGACTGCCGATGGGCTAGCTACTTGCACCGTGAACGCCCGTTTAATAAACGTGTCAGACTTGTTATTAACCGGGCCGATCCAAGTCGGGCCATAAACATTTCGGACTCAATCATGCTTACCGGTACGGGCTCAGAATTGACACCCCTAATAGTCACTACCATGGAGCACCCTCTTTTATATATCAGAAAAAAAAAAAAAAAGAAGAAGATACCCACTCTTTAACAGTTAACTTATGAGGATGAGTTGTGGAAAAGTGGGTCCCACTTTACTATATATAGAAAAATAACAAAGCATACAATGGATGTTGGAAGATATTCAAATTGTTTGTAGAAGGATGTTCATCTTATTAGATTGAGATATACAGAAATCAAATTAATGAAAATAAGGAAAGCCAACAAGAAAATTTTATCTATAGGAAAGAATTAAGGAATTCTAATCAGGAAAGATTATCTACAATTAATCTGACCTTATCTATATAATTAAGCAAATCAATAAAAAATAATTCAAAAAACATAAATCTTGATTGAGATTTTATCTCCAATAATGAATTGTCGGATTTTCAATATGTGAACATACGTTTCATGTGCCAACATCTTCCCCTTTTGTTTCCATAATTGAGAATAAGCATAGATTATATGAGATTTTATAACAAAATATTCTTGCTCAATCTTAGGCAGTTAGACAATTAGATTTTAGCCTAAGTCCAGGGAAGGTTGTTGGTTCAACCCTCCTATCCCTCACTTTATTGAAAAAATAATAATACTAGTAGCTATTATAGTATTGATAAGTGTGTCTACCCCCTCGTGGGTTTCTCCGTGGCAATTCATCGGGTCTTAACTAACTTAATGGTCCTTGAAGTAGCCAAAAATAAAAAAAAATTCTACTCCTTTTTTTTTTTTTGCTTTGATAAGTAAGAGCAAAGGACCTAAAACAAATAGGAATATTAATGATCCTAAATTCGTTTCTACCCAAAAAAAAAATCCTAAATTCGTGTATGTTTCCACAAAACTCTCTTCATAAACTTGAACGTTTTCTACCCAAGAAACACCTGAATATGACAGGGCTCCAGTGGATCACTGAAAAGGAAATAAAAACCAATCCCATGAATGTGACATACAATCTAATGCTTTGTACTATGGGAAAAAAAAATGATCTGCCTCCAAGGATTTTTTTATCGGTATTGATATCGATATCGATCTTGGTTGATACTGATATGATAGCGATCTAGGATCAGTTATATCGGTTTGGACCAATTAATATTACCCTTCTTTTTCATAAAAATTATTTTTATACGATTTTACCCTTGATATCAATACGATACCCGATCCCAAATTGGCTAGGTATTGGGATCGATCTAGCCAATACCAATATGATATGGCCGATCCATTACCAATACCTAAAACCATGTACCACTCTCAAAATGTAAAATAAACATTTCACAGATGAATCACAAGTGCAGCTTGTTACCAAAGTGGTGAATTGAGAAAATCGTAACTTTCTTTTGATTGCTATGTGTAAAATGGTTTTTTGAAAAAATTGGTGAAGAGAACTTCTTTCCTATAACTCTCTTTCTCCACTTTGAAGTTTGGACCGAAGAATAGGGGGCAAGGGACTTGGATTTCTAATTACAAAGCAAATAACTACTTTACCCCTCCATATTGGGGCTTTAAGCACTTGCTCATTAAAGTTCATTGAAAAAAAATAATTGAAAATCAATTGTGGTTAAAACACATAAATGACTCCTGATCTCTCTTTTGTTTATGTGTTTTATCAATTTTTTTTTTTAAATAGAAACAAGTTTGATAAATGATACCAAAACTGTTTTTGTGAACAACAATAAAAAAGAAAAATGATACAAAAAAGAGCCTTAATTGAATGAGAAACACTAGTTAAGAGTATAGGTGGAAAAAAATAAGAAAAGAATAAAGAATAAAAAATAAAATAGTTTCCACTCCTAAAAATATTGTGGGTAGGTTAGGACAGCTTACAGCTAAAAAGAGTACTCACGTGACATACCCTCTCTTTAATGACTAACTTTTAACAATGAATTTTACGAAATTTCTAATAAACACCAAAATTTATAAAATTAGAGAAGGTTCACTTAATTTATATACCTATAGACAATGATCACCGGCAATGGTTTGTCTCTAAGAAGCATTTGAAGGTCTTGGAGAGGCTGGAATTTTTGAATGTAGTCCAACCTGATCTCTACCATGTCAGCACCTTGCGATTTCGCCAGACCCATCTGAGACATCATTTCCTTCACGGAAGAACCCATTAAAGGAACACAAACCATAATCGAACTTCTCACAGTTCCACAACTACCCATTTCAATAGAGAGAGAGAGAGAGAGAGGTGAACAAGTAAATGAAGAAAAACTATAAGAAGCGATTGTTCTTCGTCCAGGAATAGAAACTAACTATATATAATTGAATTAAGTGGTGGGTTTGGTGAGAAAAAGTAGTTGATCTCATGCACTTCTCCTAGGAACTGGCTGCTCTCTGTTTCTGCTTTTTTGTCTTGTGGCGTCACTGTCTGAGTCAGAGGCGTAAAAGATCATCTTTCATTGATTGGCGGCTTTTGTTGATCGATAATTATAACACGAGACATAAATTTTTCCAGGATCCAGCTTCTACTCCAAGATTTTTTGTTCTTACTAACGTTGGTGTCTTTCCAACCGTTCATGTAGTCCAAGTTAGATGAACTCTGACAGGGACGCTACACTTTCTCTCTCTAAAACTGATAATAAATTTTGCAAAAACAATCTCCCTGTAAATTATAATTAGTGTTGGAAGGACAGACAATGTCTTGCTTCTGGATTCATTGGGCTGTGATTTCTTATGATCTACTGGCCCCAAAAGGACAGATTTTTACCATTATCTAGCTTTGAATTTGGCCGGCCTTGCAAAAAAAAAAGGATGGGAACTTCTTCAATCCTCTTCTTCTTTTTAGAGTTCATTGATGAAACATAAATATTTTTCATCTTCATCCTTTTTCTCAGCTAAATGTCCCTCCTCTGCTTCGTGGGGCTGAAAATCAATTTGTTCGACCAGAGAACTCTTACATCAGGATATATTTTTCACAGTAGGAGATGATCTGTCCCCTTCCATCTTCCACGAGAAGCACCTTCTCTGGTTGCTCATCTTATCAATCCCCATATCAAGTCCTGGAGAAGAAATCTTATCACCTCTTTTCTGTTTGCTGATTGTACTGGAACGTTGTTCCCCCGTCAATAATCAAATACTTTCTACCAAAAAAAAAAAAAAAAAAGATCAATGATTATTGATTAGTGGTCAATGTCTTAGATGGCACCAGTGAACAATGGCTTCAAAGTAGGGATGCAATGGATCTGTATCTGTTTAGGAATATTTGTATCCGGTAGAAAGATATTTGGATCCAAATCTAAATTATCTAGAAAATAATTATCCGATAAAATTTGAAAATCAATTAATGATTTTGAAGGTTCTAGAAGTTTAGACAGGTTCCAGAGAATAAGGAAAATAGTTAAGACAACTTAAAAAGATGGATTGAGAGTGAATTGTATTCAATAGGGGGAGGAAGATCTAGATTACATAGGTCCAAGAGTAAACGAATAATCAAAAATTCGAATTCAATCCGCATTTGTATCTATTTAGGGGTATCGGAATCCAGATATGGAATATCCAGATCCGATCACACCTAATCCAAATTCAATCCGTTTACATCCCTACTTCAAAGTGAAGAGAAGGCTTATGGTGGAGAGTGAATACCTATAGGCATTTGAGATATGAGAAGGAAGAGCTTAGTAGAAATGAACGCTCTTAATCGCATGGCCTTAACCTAGAGACAGAGGGTGAAATGACGCTCCCACCCTTGTGAAACTTAGAAAATCCACCCCTTCATTGGGTTCCATGCTGGTGTAAGGGCTATGAGACTAGTGTTGTTTTATGGTTGTCCTAGTTGGCAACCTCGGCCAAGTGGTGGTGATGACGTGGCCGAATGTGGTGAAGTGGTAGCCTTCGATGTCTCCGATGAGATAACATAGCCACATGGAGTGAATTGATACATCCATGATAGATGGTGCAGGTCTTTGGGTCAAAACTGACAAATTTGACCTATTTTCACTTGGGAACACTTTCGGTAGTGAGAATGAGTTTTTTAGAAAGCGATTTCTCCATTAAAAAATTATATTATAATTTATCCAATCTAATGCTTATGATTTCTTCATGTTTCGATACCGTATAAAGAAGTTACGACTTTTGAGGTGGCAGTTTGAGGTAGTTTCGGTATTAAATATAATTTTTTTAGAAGAAACTTTCTCTATATAACGTATGAGAAAAATACAATATTTCCAACGCTTTTGATTTCGTCGCATTTGGATTCCGTATAAGAAAGTTGCGACGTCGAAAAGGTTTAGGGACATTATGATCATTTTGCATGATTGATTCAGACAATCGGACCTTTTGAAAATTTGTACAACGTCGAATTATGGTTCCAATGCTTTATGTTTCGACTCAATTAAAGTTCGTACGAAAAATTATGAATATTTCCATAGAATCGGTCAGAAAAATCTGAACCAATCAAGCCAAGTAGCCCTTGGTGTTGGACAGGTTTTTTGGAAATTATTTTTAAAAACAAAGGGTTTTCTGTAATTTAGAAGGTTTGAATAGTTGGGAGTTTCCAGCATGAAAGTAAGAGGAGCAGGGGCTGTTTTGCAATTAGAAGGTATCAAGGGATTCCAAATCAAGGGCCGTGACTATGCCATGTCGGCAAGGTTCAAATCTGAGGGGCGGAGTGCTTTTTGTGCTGGCAAGGCAGAATAGATTCTATTGCGCAGCTTCTTAATGGTTGAGTGCATCGAGGGTGATGAATAAGCATTGCAGCATATCATCACATGTTCGGTGTATGGCACGCAAGCGTACACCTTCACTGTGATGCCAATCTATGAGATCTGGTTTAAATCTGACAATCCCAATCCAACGGCTCCTGAACCATTTGGCTTTATTAAAGGACGCCGACAATCCATTGTGAAACGCACCACATAAGCCAATCAATGATGGACAACAGTTACTACGGCTAACAACCTGCGTCATTAGGATACTAAATCTAAGGCTGATATTTATTGTCTATTGGTTTAATCGGATGACTAGTGTTTGAGATTTTAAATGTAATCGCAAGCATACGGATCAATGTAGTTACGGATCAAACTCAAAGAGAGTAGCCACTTTATTTTATTTTTCTTTTAATAATGCGAAAGTGAACCTATTAATGGTTGTGATCTAATTCTAACTACCGTCTTAAACATATGTATATAAAATAACGTCCTAACCATTTGTCATCTAGGAATTTAAAGACGCAAGTCACGCAATTAAAATTAAATAAATAAATAAGTGAAAATAAATAACCCACGCAATTAAAAAAAAATAAAGGAAAAAATTGTTGAAATAAAAATAAAGTGAAAGAAAGGGGAAAAAGCTAGAGAGATACTCACAAGTATGTTTCTCTACTTAGTCCGAGGGATGTATCATAATATGAGCTTCCCTACTAGACCAAAAAATCACTTTTACAGGGGTTACTCTACTTGGCTTTAGGGAAAGGGAGACAATTAAAATAAAAACAATAAATTGATGGTCCTATGGCTAGGAGGGGCAAAGCCAACACATACACTAGCCATGAACCTTGGGGGAAAGGGATAGCAATAATGTAACGACTGAAATTAAAATCTTAAATTAAGAAAGAAATGATACTCAGAAGAGGGAATGAGAGAGGGGAGAGAAGACTATTGAAGGAGTCTACTTACTTGAACTTCAACCCTTAAACTTGAAAGCTTGGATGATTTGAGATACTACCAGTACTAAAAACCATATCTGAAACAAACCAAATCTGAAATTTTTAGTACTAGAGAAAACAAATCTTAAAACAAAAAAAACTGAACTTGAAAAAAAAGATGCTCCACGGCTTGTGATATTGTCACCTGGATTTAAGTGTAGAACTATAACTTTAAAAATTACAACTCAATTGCATAGATCATAAACATAAAAGGCTGAATAAGAATAAAAGAGTGATTGCATTAATTGACATAAAAAACTATTACAAAATTGATTAAAGCAAAAATAAATAATAGTTAAAACTAAAGAGAGTGAGAGGGAGAGAGAAAGAAGAAAATTAAGCATAAACTAGAAAGTAAACTAAGGGAAATAATAATTAAGAGGGGGGAGGAAGGGGCTTTTGTAGTGCTTTTGTCTTGCCTCTTTCCTTTTACAAGTTTTCTTTAAGAAAAAAATAAAATAAAATAAAATAAAATAAAATAAAATCTTGATAAAAATTCTCATTCTCTGAGATATTATGTGAGGAAAGAGAGAATCCGTTTCCAAAATTAACAAATTCTATTCCTTCCTTGCAATATTAATCAATATCTTGCAATCTTGATTAAATCAGAAAGAAATATTTATATAGCATCTTCAAGATCTTGTGAGGTGGCAAGGAGAGAGAATAATCTTCAGGATTTTGTATGAGAGAAGATGTGGTACCAATGAGTGGGTCTCACATTTGGACTGGTTCTTGATTCACTTTAAGCACTTTCTCTTGTAAACTTGGAAACTAAAAAAAAATAAGAAAAATAAAAGTAATACTATCCAAAGTGGGGTAAAATGTATACTTATATCCATAAGATTTCACACATTATTGTGCTTATCAGCTAGGATCAAAAGTAACTTTGATTCTTGATCCAAGCCCAGATCTCCGTTATTATTGCGGATGCCGCTAGTGCACCCTATGCCACATATGAGAAGATTCTATTTCAGGTTATTCCACTGTTCCAACTTTTAATGATCATATTTTCCGAACCACAAGGCCAATTTGTCCATCTAAGTTCTTACTTCATTTTTTTCACGCTCTACACAATGGAAACAAGAAATAAGGGTTTTAAAGTGTGTAAGGCTATAACTTTTTAAAGAGAAGTTCCTCATTCATTAAAGGTCATTGAATGATTTTTAAAGCTTTAAGTGAGTGATGTGTGCTCCTTTGAATGTTGTTTTATGAGCTGTTGAGTTCCATTGATTATGATTTGATTCCACAGGAAAAAGGGAAAGAGAAGAAAGCTTGAGGGTAGTTATTGGTGCCTTGAAGAGAAAGGAGACAAGGGGAGAGAAGGTGTGAGCACCTGACTTGTCAATGGAAATTCACAATCATTCCAGGCAACTGGTTAGACAAGTACAGGGATAGGTATTTCAGGTTTGCCTTGTCAAAAATCCGACATGTTTCGAGAATTAGAATTAGACTTACTGATTCACCCCCTCTCAGTGACTACTACCAAATTACAACAACTAGGGAACACTCTTTTCCCTATTAAGAAAAAATGGTTCAATTTTTCATGCATCCATAATGAATGGAAATTCATTCACTGTGGAACCTGAGATGTCCACTGAGAGTATTGAAAGTATACACTAGGAAGATACTATAACCCTTTAAAGGGTTGCTAACCCTAAGACGATGGATGAAACGTCTTCTATAGGATTGACAAAACTTTTTCCAAAAAATAAAAAAGGAAGCCCGGAATACATGGGATAGTTGAGAATAAACATTCATTATATGAGGACCTCGCAAACTTGAATATGATAAATTCTGATGAAGCACAAAAACAAAAACAAAAACAAGAATAAAAAATAAATCCCATGAGTGTGACGTATGATCCCACGCTTCTTATCCAGAAAAAAAAAAAAAAAAAAAAAAAAAAAAAGAAAGAAATATATGATCACAGAAATTTTAAAAGACCTGATAAACTTTTCTGGTGGATGGAGTGAATTGAGGTGGAATCAGAGATAACAAGGACAATATTTCCTAGTTTTCTTATATTACTCAGCCCTCATATTAAATCTTAGTCGTCCTTCCAATTCTAAATGACATTGTTCATCTGTCATCGTATCTTCAACATTTCTCCTTCAATCATGTCCTTAGAAATTGAAACAACTTGGCTGGCTCTTCAGCCAGGAAAGCCCTATCCTCAACGAGTTGAATATATTGATTGTTATCCATTTTTTAGATTCAGATGTTATGTAACTCTGAGTTTACTTGTTTCTAAAGGTGTCAATTTGGTATGGTACTGATATTCAGTACGGTACAGTGATTGAATATCCTATACTGATTTTGTACTGAATAGCGATTCAATACATGAACCTCATATTGAAACTGATCGAATATGTTTGGTTTGGTATTCAGAATGATATTGGTACAGTATAGTGTGTTTTTTAAGTCATATCTCATATTGATACTGATGATTCGCTATGGTATTAGTTTTGGATTTTTATTTTCGGTACAAATTGACACCTTTTCGTGTTCACACATCATACAAAATATTTGACTCCCCCGACCCCCACCCCCACCCCAAGAGAAGGAAAAAAAAATTAGATTCTATTGGAGTACCTAACAAAAAGAAAAACCAATCCCATGAATGTGACATATGATCCCATGCTCAAGCGTTAATCATCATTTTATGGATGAATCACTAGTGCAGCTTTGTTATTGAATTAGTAAATTTATCATTACCAATTAAAAAAGTTGTAACTTTCTTTTAATTTCCCTTGTGTTATTTTTAAAAGCTTTTTAAGTCAAACTTCAAAAAAAAAAAAAAAAATGACTACCACTAAGGCTAAGGGTAGTAATCTGGATAGTTCCTAACTAGTTATGGTCTCAAGGGGCCATTCCTAAATCTGTCTCGTTCATTAGATGATTCCAAGACTAGGATTCGATCCCATTTAATAATAGGATTGTCCCATTCCGGTTTCTTAATGGTTTTGAAAACTCGAACAAGTCCAAAATTCATTAGTATACAAATTACTTCTTAAGCATATAAATAGTTGAATCTGTATTACCTTAAGACCATAACTAGTTGGGAACCGCCTATTAACAACCTTAGTGATGGTCATTTTTAAATTATTTTGAAATCCCATTTTCTGTTTGACTTAAAAAAACATTTAAGAATAGCAAAAGGGTCGACAATAAAATTATTTCTGGGTTTGGATAAGATAAAGTTACAATTTCTCTACCAATTCATCATTTTGGTAACAAGTTGCATTAGTGATTCATCCATAAAATGATTATTTACACTTTGAGCATGGGATCATGTCTTTTTTTTTTTTTTTTTTTGTGGTGGATCGTATGTCACATTC
>NC_056565.1:12984769-13005876 GCF_013358625.1 Macadamia integrifolia
CTCTCTCAACCTTGGTCTCACAATGTATTTTAGAGTAAACTGCTCGGCATGTTTGGTTAATGGGCCACAGGCAGGGTTTTCACCTCGCTGCTACCCTCTTTGAGATTGGGGAAACACAAGAAAGAATGAAATGTTGGGTAGTCCAACATGCTTAACGGCCCATCAACCACTACCTGGATGCCCGGCCTTTGTTTTGGCCCACTTTGAGAGAGAGAGAGAGAGAGAGAGAGAGAGAGAGAGAGAGAGAGAGGTGTTTTTCTCTGATTTGGGTTACTTGATATGGAAGTGGAATTTACAAGGTTCATGCTTTTCAATGGGTTCCTTTTAGGGCATATCCGAAAGAGAATCTAGTACCTCTTGGTCTTGAATATATGAATAGGACGAATTGACCCCTGTGGATATTTTTGCTTCGGAACAAAACAATTAGAATTAGGCTCGGTCAACTGGAATGTGTATTCTCCATATAGGAGATCTTCCAATTGAGAAGATCCATCGACCTGAGATGAAGAGACTCTAAGAAGAATAGGGCTTTCTTTGGTGACAAAATCCAGTTGTAGGAATAAGTTTCAGATAATTCATTTTTCTTATATATCCATTTTTTATTTTTTTTTAACTATATTCATGATTAGTAATCTGGAACCGGTGGACCTTATTTCAACAATAAAGTTGCTTCATTGCAACCTAGTGATCATAGATTTGAGTCAGAAAACTGCTTCTCCATGAAATCACGGTAAGATTCCATACATGATAACCCCCAAAACTTTATAGTGATGTGAGTCCATCGCACACTAGAAATGTCCTTTGATGGTTTTCTATGGGCAAAAGCTCCCCACATGGCAATTCTTCTCCAGAAACAGCAAGTGCAAGAGCCTTCCTCTTGCTGTTACAGTAGTTCTCACAATTGTTGATAATAACAAAAATAAAAATAAGGTAGGGACATCTATAGTAGCACTACTACCTGTTTCAGAGGCCTTGTACATTGAATCATGAAAAAAAAAAAAAAAAATCATTCACTTTATCGGAAGGATTCATTATGCCAAACATTTTCTTTAAATTTTCGTACTAAGATAGTGACAAAGAAGTCAAAAATGGGAGGAGGTGAGCCGGGCGATTTTTGAATGGATGATGAATTATAGTATTTTGATCTCTCTAGATTTAAGGCACCGATAACGTTTATTCTATTTCTGCATTTAAAAATGATAGAAACGGTTTTTCATATTTTTAAAAACGAAAACAAATTTCTTGATGTTTGATAAACATGTTTTTCGAAACATTTTTTGTATACATAATGCCACTAAAAAGCACAATAGTATTATCGGATGTCCAAAAGGGAGAGAACAAAAATAGATTTTTTGGTGTTTGATAAACTTGTTTCTCGAAACATTTTTTGTAGACATAATGCCACTAAAAAATCCAATAGTATCATCGAATGCCCAAAAAGGAGAGAGGGTTCGGTTGCCTCTTTTTAGGTTTAAATAGTTGAAAGATTTATTGGGCACAACAGCTTTTTTTTTTCCTCTCAAATTTTTTTCTAGAAACGACGAAACAAGTCAGACTTGTTTTGTCAAAGTCGTTCCTAGAATTGTAAATAGGCATAAATTTTGATTTATGATTCTTGAAACGGGTGAAATGGAGCAACTTTATCAAACGTTTTTTATGTTGTTTCTCCATTTCTAGAAACAAAAAAATGCAGAAATGGAACATTGTCAAACGGTGCCTTAATGATGTTACCTCTCAATGCATCCATCATAGGTTTTGAATGGATAATTTTATTTTTTATTTTTTAACCAAGGTATTCGGGTAAGCATATATGTATCTTGACTAATCATCGGGGAGACTAGAACAGTAACCCAAGGCTACGGTCTCCACTTAAATCGCAGATGCACAGATGGATAATCAAACCTAAGATTATACATCTATCCACACAATCCCCAATTCGTCCTAACCATCTGGGCAACCAACGGATGTATTTTGATTCATGTTTGTATCATTCATGAAAATTCATATTTAAAAATTGGTTTTCAAAAACTATTCAATTGAAGGCTAATCGGATGTAGATATAAAAATTTCAATTGTATACTAAATATTTTATCCGATCCGTTTAGGTCCGATTAGAAAATAAAGATTTATGAGGACATCTATGTAATTTCAGATATGATACTTCAACATCAACCTCAGGGGGATGGTGGATTCAGGTGGATTCAGTCCTTCACTTTCTCTGTCTTCTTGATTATTAGTCTTTTTGAATTCTCCACCACTCAACGCATACAGTGAGACTACAACATTTCTCTCCACACTCTCGAGTCTCGACCCCACTGTCGCAAATCTGTATCTGATTCTTGTTCATATCCTTTTAGGGGAATCCACATTTTAAAAATCAGTTCCTGGAAACTATCTGTATCCCTTTGAACACTAATCGGATGTGATTACAAATAGTCTTATAATCAATTTGATTTCCAATCCTTTACATCCCTAATCCTCCATTGCTGTAACAAAAGCCACGCAATCTGTATTATAACCAATCAGCTTCCCGTCACTAGGCCTCCTTCCAATAGTCTAAGTGTGGATCCAACAGAACTACAGGTACAGTTAACATAAGGTGAAGAGAGCCACACATCAAGAAAAATGCAATCATCAGAAATATAATGTTATATCTATAAGGCTGCGTGTGGTAGCGTTTCGTGTCAAAAACGGAAATTTCAGTTTCTATGTTAAAATGTCATTTTTTTTTTTTTAATAAAACTATAACGACAAAACTACCTTTTGTCATTCCGTCAATTCTCGTTTCTAGTTTCTTCTTTTTTCTTTTTTTTTTTTTCCAAAAAAAAACGAAACACAACATAAATGCACCAACGAAAAAACTCCAGAATCGTTTTTCTGGAACGTTACCAAATGCAGCCTAAACATTTTGGATTTAGAACAACTCAAATAATACATCCATGTGGCCAAATTAGCTATTGCCAAAGTGGATCACCCTTTTGAAAGAACATCTAAGAAAAAAATCAAATTGTTTAATGTGCAAAAAAATTTCTTAGACCCAAACAGTTTAGGAAGGACTCCATGGACAAAAAACCCTAATTTTTGTCACATGAAGAATGATGTGACAATTTCGATTGGTTGAAAAGTGAAGAATAGTTTGAATTGGCTACTTATCAAATTTCAAACTCGAATTCAATCATATACCACATTGGCCTTTCATATCCCTAGCACACACTGGTAATCCAAAATCTGTTGAATGCTTTGTTTTGCCATATAGCCAACTCTGTTTGAACTGATATGTAACATGTGAGTCGGGGATATTGGGGTCCACCTGTCTATAGATTTTCAGTATCATCTAACATACCATGTGGCAAACTGAGGTGCCCATCCATAGATTCCTTCCCAGACTACCATCTAGAAAACATGTACCCTAATATCATATAAAATGATAGACAACCATTGGCATGCAAAATTATAATACAGATGTGCTTAATAACTCTGACAATGACTCCTGATGGCAGTTAATTCTGTAAACATCTCTCTGTTTTACCACAAAGCAAGTCAAATAATAAAACGTCCTTCCCAGGACTACAAATCATAATTACAATTCAAAAATTGGAAAACTGTGCAACTAATGTATTCCAAAGACGACTAATACTATAAACAAGAGGCGTACTCTTTTGTCGATGAAAAGTTGACACAGGAGAACAATGATGAAACATCTACTCCTGCTCCATCCGCGAGGCAATTAGATGGACTGCTGCATTTGCTGATGAGAATGCACCGTGGAAGCTTTCTTGATAGGAAATAGATTGCAAGTCTCTTGCCATCTTCAACAGTATCTCCCCCAAGTCAGCCTGTCTCCCAACCAAAGATTCATAGAATGATTGAGCTGCAACCTTGCTAATTTCAATGTTGGTAGCCTCAGGGCAGTACTCATCATCCAACCACTTGTGAAGAGTCACTCTAAGCCACTCAGATTCCTGTAGATTGCCAGAATGGTCAAGCTAGTTGCGACCAGAGATCAAGAAAACATTCGGCTATAAAGTGGGGGGGGGGTGAGATTTGAATGAATTGCAGATCAGAAATCAAGATGCCAATTGATCACGAGCGTTCGAAGCAAGTTATTATTATTTATTGCTGAGTATGAAATCATATAATTAAACCATGTTTCTCATTCCTTCTATACTAAAGGTTTCAAAATATTATATGAGCCATGTTTAGATGCAAAAATTGAAGGGTGAAACTATAAAAACTTTAAATCAAAATAACTCTATGGCGGTGGATAAGAGATGAAACTCCCAGGGTACAAAGGGAAAGTTGGATAAAAATAGTTGGTTTCCTTTAAGAAGGAGCATCATCGTTTATCAACATTGTTGTTGAATTGTTGCTGTTGCCGTATTAAAGGCCCTGTGAGATTAAATCAATCTCAAAATGTAGAATTACATCAATGGAGATATAGCTACATACCTCCATTAGGTCCAAGATTGCATCCAAAAGTTCTCATGGTTAAAGCTTGCCTTTCCTCTTGAGTGACTGCACGAATAATTTGCTTCTCTTTGATGGTATGTACTTGACTGGTCTTCTATCCCTTCTTACTTCTTAGTCTCTCACTCTCTCTCTCTCTTCATAACACTAAGATGATGTTTTTATCAACCAAAGAGATATGCAATCAATCTCTACTTAGATCCCTCACCATCAAGGGATAAGTAGTTTAGGAAGTTATATAACTTCCAATCCACATAATATAGTTAAGGAAGTTAGAACTTCCCATTCTCCATAGCTGATTAAAGTTGTCTAGTGTGGCGAGTATCTCCACATCAGCCAACAGGCCCTACATCTCATGCGTCTAGAAGACATTCTAACACCAAGTTTTCTACTGTTCCTCTCCATAATAAAATTTAGAAACTCTGGGCACACTTCCAATTTTTACACGTCAAAAATTTCTGTTGGTAACGTAATTTCATCTGTCAAGCTCGAACTTGGTTTCTGACCCAATCCTGTATATTTTTTAAGATGAACAGACCTAAAAAAAAAATACATGGAACTTGCCAAAATCAACAGAAGTATTTGAAACCATGATTGATTCTATAGATGCAGATATTGTGGAGAATTTCTACGATAAACTAATGGGTATCTTCGATGGGAGCTCTCAAGTCTTCCAACCCTGAGGCTGCCAACCTTTTCCTTCAATCCACATTCAAAAGCATCGTATACAATTTTGGAACTATATTACAAGAAGAGAAGAGAAATGATAAAACACACATCCTTTAATATCTGCCGGAACCGGATTGCAGTTGTCAAAAGCCACTTAAGTTTCAGTTTGACAATTATATGGGATCTTTCGGTCAATGGGTGTCAAGACATCTCTGATCTATCCACAACCATGTTCTTCACTAATCACTTAATACATTATGGCTAGAAGAAATGAGTGTAGATCAAACTCTTGTCTCTCAGTCACCTCTAATATGGTTCCTGGAAAAGTTTGCCTTATCTAGAGGAAAATCTCATTAGTAACCAATAAGCATTCCAAGAAAGCTCTAAAATCACCCCCGTATGAGGAACCCTTCATCCATGTTAGTCCAACGATGCCAAATATCAAACACCGTAAAAGGACAAACCCATTACACACTGTTCATGATAGATGGAATTTTCATCAATTGGTTAGTTTTTCAGCGTAATAGATTGCACAGAACAATGTAGCAGAAGTATATCATGTGTCTCCTCTTCTATCTTATGAAAAATTCAAGGTTACCCGGCAGAAACACCAAAAATATTGTGCTAAAACACAGCTCAATTAGCTGAGGAGAAATTTTACTGAAACCCCATGATGAAAACTGTACAAGAATCTAAAGAAACAGAAGAAAGGACATAAAATTGCTACCCAGTTCATAATTTTCCAAGAATCAAGGTGGAATGAACAAATTGAACTTTGGAAATGGAAACAGGGGAAGAAGTTGAAGGTACCTGGAGAGCCTTGGAGGGGACAAGCCACTCTTCCGGAACCCTAAGGTCTTGAACTGAAGCCTGTTGGTCTTCCTCCTCGCTATCTAAGCTCTGGGAATTCAAACGAGACGTTGGTCTCAGTATTGAAGTGTTTCGAAGAGGCCATTTGGAAGGGCGGAGGGGCCTTGAATAGAATGGAGGATCAATGGCAGGTGCCCTGACCATCATAAGAATATTACTCTTGAAACAAGGGAGGAAGGATGAGGATGCTAGTGAAACCATCATCATCATCCATGAAAGAGTGGAGTCCGAACTCCGAAATCGCCCAAGAGGATAGCAGAGATGCGGCTTAGGCTGGGCTTGGTACTCATCCAGGAAAACGTTTTTCCAAAAAAATGGAATAAATGGCCAGTCACGGTCGGGTCTAATCGGGCATGGCAGGCCTATGTCTTCGGACCATGACCTATCTATTTAAGAAATGAGTCGATTTCGATGAATGTCGTGTTGGGCTCAGTCAGGTTCTAAGCTTTAATCAGGCATTAAACAGAATGTACCAATAAAGTCTTAATCGGTCTTGAACGGTCTTTATTTTCCTCAGATTTAAGATACTTTAATTTATTTTATTAAATTATCAATAATTTTGAAAAGATATTACACTTAATTACAGTCAATAATTGATAAAAATATCAATATATATCATATTCTATCCCAAAAAATCAAAATTCTTATATAAATGGTGAGGCTAAACGTGTCGATCTGAGTTGGACTTGTAAACGGGCTAATCCGATCGGGAGGCCCATCGGGCTTACCCCTTGCACCGTATACCACCTATTTTATAAACAGGTCAAGCTTAGGCCGGACACGTTTATTAATTAGGCCGGTCCAGGTCGGGCCATAAACGTGTTGGGCTTGGTCAGGCCTACTAGTGCGGGTTTGGAATTGACACCCCTAGTGTCAACTTGGTGTTTTTCAGTTTTTTTGGAACAAAATGGGAAGAAAAAAAAAATGCTAGAAACGCAAAATAATGGAACGACGGAAATTCTGGTTTCATTCCAAATATAAATTAAAAAAAAAAAAAAAAAAAATCAGAACACTAGATACTCATCTGAACAAGTTAATCAAATAACCATTTTTTTTTTTTTTTGTTAAACAGCATTTTGGCAAAGAAATTGAAATTCTATTTGATATGAAACGTTGTTTCTGGAACTGAATGACTACCAAACGCAGCCTTAGTAGATTAGGAAGAAAGAACTCTTAACAGCTGGTGTGTCCACGCTTAGACATAGCGACTGCAAAAAGACCGTATTGTCTCGTGTTTAAGATGCTCGCTGATGTGTACCTACGCGTGCGGCAACCTCTAAAGGATCCTCATCAAAAGTAATTGACTTTTCATTTGATCAGATGGTTAGAATCATCTGATCAACTTGTTATGGAAGTATATTAAGATGATCAGTTGTGGGCCCATTTGTACAAGGTCCCATGGTTCTCATGGGCCTCAGACTTTTCTAGTCCATGTGGGCTGTGGAGATTTACATGGATCTTACCCGGTCTATCAAAATAGTGGACCGTGGGCCACACATTACACACCTTGGAAGAAAAATGTTCACAAATTCATCGGGTCAGATTCTGTTGCACGTACGTGTACACTGTACCTACACTTGGCTGCCAACACATGTCCCGCCTATACCCTTTTAGGGCACAAAAGGGTATTTTTGGAAACAAAAAGAACATGTTTCTGTCACTCAGCATCGCTTATACACATACGTGCAACGGAGTGCCCCAAATTCCCAACTATGAATGTTCCTTTACCATGGATGAAGGGTCATAGTTACTTAGCCAGTTTACCACTTTACCCTGACTAAGCAAAGGTCTGAAATACCCTTCACTACTCTAAGTGAAGGTGTCAAATTCGAATTGAAACTTGACCTAATAAGCCAAACCTTACGATTCTGAAATGTTTGCCCCGACTAAGCAAAAGTCAGAAATGCCCTTCACTATTCTAAGTAAGTGTAAACTTAGAATTGAAATTGGACCAAAAAGCCAAACCAAACCGAATGAAATTCCGTTTTAGAATATCAGGCACTGTTTGATAACGTTTTTGTTGTTTCTGTGTCTAAAAACAGCAGAAACGACTTTTCACGTTTTTGGAAACAAAAAACGGATTTTTTAGTATTTGATAAACCTATTTCTCGAAACGTTTTTTGCAGACATAATGCCACTAAAAAACCCAATAGTATCATTAGATGCCCAAAAGGGAGAAAGGGTTCAGTTGCCTCTTTTCAGATTTAAATAGTTGAGAGATTTATCGGGCACAACAATCTTTTTTTTTTTTTTTCTTTCTTTCAAATTCGTTTCTAGAAACGAAGAACCAAGTCGGACTTGTTTTGTCAAAATAGTTTCTAGAATTGTAAATAGCATAAATTTTGATTTATGGTTCTAAAAACGGGTGAAATGGAACAACTTTATTAAACGCTTTTTAAGTTGTTTCTCCGTTTCTAAGAGCAAGAAAACACAGAAAAGACAAAAATGAAACATTGTCAAACGGTGCTTAAGTTTGATTCAACCATTGGTTCAAACTGAACAAAACTGGGATACTAACATATCAGGCACTCCATTCCATCACAAAAATCAGCAGCAACAAGGGAACACCATATTCTAATACGGCCACAGCTTTATCGATATGAATCAGATATACACTTATGTAAACTTGAACTCGAGCCCTCCTCATTATCAGACAAAAAAAAAAAAAAAAAAAAGAACTCGAGCCCTCCTGATTAGTGTGGACATAGCAAACCACAACCTCACCAAATACACTTATTCAAAAAAAAAAAAAAAGAAGATTTACACCCCTCATTCACTCTTTTGTTTCTGTTTACTTAATCTCATCAGAATTGAAGAGCCTGGATTAAGTTTATCAATTTCTTCCATGGGGTATATGAATATTTTCTGCACCACAGAACAAAAATCCCTGCATTCACAAAAAATAGAATAAAAAGAATAAATAACCAATGTTTTACACTAAAGCATATAAGGATTAGGTTATAATTTATTAAGTTTCTGATACTTAACCTCCAAGAATAATCATTCATCATCAGCATGACATCTCCTTCATTATCCGTGTATATTATATGCCATCCATTGTTGCGGTCCATCAGTTTCCCATCAAATTCAAACATATGATCAAGCTCACGAATGAGCCCATAGTATCCTTCGAATCTTGAAAGGTCCACTGATCTCCCCAAAGCGACTCCAAATTTGTGGACCTGAAAAGAGAAAAAATTACACAATAAATTTGCCATTCTTTGGCTCTCTTTGGTATGATTTCTATTTGTATTTATTAACTATTTTTTAGAAATTATTTGTGACGATAAATTAGGGACCACAAATAGTATTCGTTTGGTTACTATTTATAAAATGATTATATAATGAGAAAATAGGTTTCAGTTTTCACCTTCAACCTTGAGCTTCGAGCGAGAGAGATGATAGGATTTGAGATTTTTTTTATTGGAAAAGTATAAAACACACTGAAGTTACCTATTTACCATTGATTTTGAGTAGTTTAGTACACATGCTCATTTAAGGTAGCAAAAATCAACATAAATGACTTGTGATTTGTGATTTGTTCTAATTTATTATAAATAGAAATAAGTGTTATAAATTATACCAAACACTTGTAAAAATAGAAATAAGTCAAATAAATACAAATAGAAATCAAACCAAAGAAAGCCGTGTGTGACATAAGACTAAAAGCATTGGGATATTGGTTACCTTGGTACATGTCCTACTAGTGATAGAACAAGTCTGGCATGGTTTCCCACTACTACCAGATCCACATGAATCAGAAGGCTTTCCACTCTTTGAATACTGTGAAATTCTAGATGAAGTTGCTTCAGGAAGCACATTCCGAACATTTGAAATTCCAGAAGTAGTTGCTTCAGTAGGCACATTCCGAACATCTAAGAGCGAATTAGATGTCGTGCTGAATGGTGATGCAGCTCCTGAGCTCTTGCCTAAGTTGACACCAAACAGCATACAATTTCTGCTGCTTATCGGCGGAGTTACTGGTGTGGTATCTCTGTTGGGCTCATGAGATCTCCATTCACAAAATCCAGAACTCTGGGAACTGAAATGTGCAACAGATGGGTTCCTTCTTATTCCAACATTGCCACCGGTCCAACATGAGGAGGACCCTGGGTGTGAGAAACCATTGAGCCCCAAAAGTGGATGGCTTCCACTTTGGAAAGATACTGCATTGCCAGGAGCAGGATGAACTGAGTCATGCTTTCCTGCTTGTGCCTTACCACGACCATACCTTGGTGGAGGAACCCAAAGGGGTGGAGATGGCCTTCCTGCATTTCCTGAAAACTGAACCTTTCTGATCTTTCTTTCTTGACCTTGTAAGACCTGTGAGCGTCTCCTAGTTTTAGGTGGCGGAGGCGCAGTTGAACCCTGTAGACCTGTTCCGATGAACCAGTCCAGGCAGATCAATTACAAAAAATATATTTTGAGGGAAAAATACCAATGGCTTCCTCATTGTAGTTAAAGTCTGTAAATGACTTGCAACTGATTAAATTTTAATTTTTTTTCTTATGGAAAGACCAAAATTCATTTACTGATTTCAGATGAAGGGTATAGGAAAAAGATTGACAAGAGCTTCTTTTCATCTGTAAATCTCAAAGAATCTCAATAACACAGTTGAGAGTTGACCATTGTAGAAAGGAAGTTACTGGTTTTTTGCTCTTCTAACTACTAATGTAAACTATCAAATATTCAGTCCAAAATTTGAGGCACACAAAGGCTACTAACCATTACCAGCTAAGGAAGATGATCCAGGAGATGAACAAAAGGGATGTGCACTCTTTGATAGGGGTAAAATAGGATGCGTCAGGTTGGTGACTTCAAGCGATTCAATATTCCATGGAGAAACTCTGTCTAGAAGGACCACAGAAGTAGATGTTTCATCCCATTGAACCTACATGGATACAATTAAATACTTAATTAAGAGGAAAAAATATGAGAATAAATTTTGTGTCCTCAAAGGGTCAACCACCCTTAATCTAAAAACTTTTAGTCAGGGTGGGGGCAAGAGGAAGAGCTAACAACCCTAAGACATCGCCACTTTGAACTGGGCCACCTGATCTGATCAACATCTTCTATGCCAACTATGGTACCTGCAAGTCTGGTTTGCCACCAGCAGAGGTTCCATTAAAATAATTTAAGATGAAATAGGCATCTTAAAGATCCAAAATGAAGTGGGTTTCCTCACCTCTGTTCATGACTATCTTCACCTTCAAACTTCATTCTGAACCTCATGCCCACTGAATAGAGGGCTTTGATTGATCCCATGCATTGATCATAGGGAATTATGAATTCAGAAGGACTTGTCCTGTTGAAGATATGAATAAAAGTATACTGGTCAGATAAAATCAAATACCCATGAGCTTCCAAGTAAAACTGCTAACAGTGAAAAATCAAAGTTCAACCATACCATAGATACTACTTACCTGGGTCTGTAGTAGACAGTGAACATGGTCTTAGTAGAAATAGCATGACCAGCAGTGGCGAGTACGCCCAGTTGCATACTATGTCCAGACATGATGGATGCAGACACAATGTACTCGCTTTTATGAGCCCGCCGAACCCCAACCCGGAGTTCTCCATTTTCTCCTCTGCAAGAACAAGCAACATGAATCTAACCCATGGACCAACAAAGTATGTACTAAGATTCATCATGAAAACCCAAGCAAATGCCATGTGACTTTTGGAGCAATCAAGCTGCTTGATAGAAAACCTAATACAAATAAAAGCATCCCCTGTAACAAGCCTCTTTGAGCTGACAAATGTACTCCAACCACTAGTAAACAAGTGGCGCTTCGGTTGACCTACAAATGAACAGAAAGCTTAGAAAACTAAAGTGGATGGCAGAGACAGAAGTCAATAACAAGATTTTAAAGAAGAAACAGTGAACAATCTATCATATAAACTAACAATCCAATTACCAAACAAACCATAAATTATAAATGAGAAATCAAATAATTAAGTTTGACACTAGACTACCACATTATATCAATATCAACACCAACAATGAAGGTAGGAACTTCAAGGCAATAGTTACCACGATAAATATGGCGGAAGCGCCACTCTACTCCATGCAAATCCTCTGCCACAAGATCCTGTGATGGGGATTTGCGGGACATATCCTATGACAAAAAACAGTATCAGATATAACTTAAGCCATCATTATCTAAAATGATTGGAAGAACTTCGTAACAAAGATATTGAAATACTGACCAGAGGAGGAAGGCCTTCCTCAGCATGTCGCTTTAGAATAGAGAATCCACCATGTGTACTGGTATCAGATGCTGTAAGCGTCTTACAAAATGAGTACACATTGGTTCTTTCAGGTAACGGTCTAACCACAGCGTCCAGATTATGTTCTTCTTGCTGAAGGATCCATAACATTACCACTATTAAACAGCAGCATAAACAGAAAAACAGATAGACTAACACTAAACCAATTTCGACAAAGCCGAAGGCTAACCGTTGTTTCTGGAACCAGTGTCACTTGTGCAAACACCTCATCTGTGTCCACTTCAGCCTGAAAAACCATATATATTTGGAGTAAGATCCAACTTAGAACTTAACAGACCAGATAACAGATAAGCACACCAAGTTCTGATCCTATTACATAAACAAAACCCAATTTAAACTATGAAAAAGCATGAAACCTTTAGCTGGATATGAACAACTGAGCATAGGATCATTGAGGGTAAATTAAAAGCTGGAATTTCCAGAATACCGTCATTACTTGTGGATGCCTCAACCTATATGACACCCAATTTTAGTACTTAGAAACAAATTACAGAGAAGGAAAATAAATCATAAATTTCCTATTTGAAAACAGAGTTTTCTGAAGGTAATTAATCCTATTGCACAAAGATTGAAGAAATGTAGGGGAGAACAGAACCTGTTCAAGATGGCCTTGAGGGAAGTAGAAGACCTTCTCCCCAACATGAGGAAGAGCAACCAGGGGGCCAGCACAAGAGTGCCAAAGTGCGTTATACAAGTGATCTGTCTCAGCTGAGATTAAAAGAAGATAAAAAATTATTGCTTCAAGAACAAATTCAAAGGCAAGAAATAAACAAATAAAGATCCATTTGCTTCATTGATGAATGGGATGAAACAGAGCAAAAATGATTATCTTCTAAATGAAGTACTGAGACGTTTAGAATCTTCAGATTGAAAGTCACAGCACAGGAAAAATGAAAAACAACAAAATCCCCAGATAACTAAAACAGATTATAGAAATCATAACTTGAAGTTTCAAAAAGAACAAGGAAACTATAAGAAACCCATAAAATTTAATCCAACCTCATAGAGTCAAAATTCATTCTCAAAGTTCAAATGACAATACAGAAGTGCTCTTTCCTTGAACCCAAAAACAAAACAGAACCCAAGAGAGAGAAGAATCATATTACATATCGAAAGAAAAGAATGGGAAAATCCCAATAAAAAAATAACAAAAACAAATCCAGACGTTGAAGTTTTGAACTGTTCAACTTAGAATGAGATTGAACAGTCATAATAGAATAATAGGCATTCATTCCTTTGGTACAGACAGCCAAAAAGAGAATCAGAGGGGAAAAAAAAAAAGAACAGTAAGAACTAAGAAGATGAAAAAAGACCGGAGACGTCACCTTGGTTAGGACCAAGGTTTCGGGGGTCAAACTTCTCCCCAACAATAACAGAACCCATGTTTCTCTTTATCGCCATAGCCACCTCAGAGCAAAGTAAATACAAAATGTTTAAGAAAACGAAGGTAAGAGAATGTAACAGAGACGAGAGGGACCCTCCAAGCTTCTCAGCTTAAATGGACTAACAGAGAGAGAAAGAGTAGCGTTCCTTGTAATAATCAGGGAACCTACGAAGCGCCTAATGTGGGTCTCCACCGTCGTCTACACCTCCTTCCTCATCCCCCGCAGCTCTCCTTTTATACCGAGGAACTGAGGAATGTTACCTCTCTTTCTCTCTATAAAGTGTCACTCTCCATACCAAAAAACAAAAAGTCTCTCTCTCTCTCTCTCTAAAGGGTTGTTCTAACGCTCAACATTTTTCTCCCGCCTTGCTTTTGTACACCTGCGTGAGCTTGTCAGCAGAGCCTTCCACCGTACAAATCTCTCTCTTAACCTGTTAACCACGAGTCACTTCACAGCCTTACCGTAGTTAGCTTCACTGTTTTTCGTCACCCGATAGTTGCGTCCGATAAAATCGCCTGACTTTTTTTCTTTTAATAAAATTTCTATTATTATTTATTCCAAGAGAAAAAAATATATTTAATGAAATGATTGATTTATATATATATATATATATCATTTTTCAAATTCAATTTTTTTAAATAACTTTTTTTTCTTTTCTCAACATTCAAGCATAGCCAATAAATCTATTTCGCAAACATGTTTTCTAAGCTGACGATTAAGATATGCTAGTATCCATTTGTCTCTCTCTTTCTTTCTCATGTGTGAAAACATCTTCTTACCGCTCAATGTACATTACTATTTTACCGTATTTCATTAGTACGTATGTCGGTCATGTAAACCTCTGGCGTCTGTTTGTAACCAAAGTATTTCTAGTAAAAGTTACGTTTGTTGTGCCTTTAAAATAAATGTTGTAGGTGCATATATGTGAAGTTTTAACCCCAAGGAGGTAGCGCAATTGGTGAGCAAAGAACTTGGTATGAGCTGTAAACTCAAACGTTCTAAGTTCGACTCCCACTAGGCATATCTTACTCACACGGGGGTGTTTAGTGCTCTTCACTGCTTTCAATGAAAGTTGAATAGTTCTCATTCAACCTTGGTATGACCCGATCCATGCGGTTGTGGGGTCAGTGTGCGCCCGTGGGACTAGTCAAGCCAAAGGCTTGGATACCCGTCGTTAGCAAAAAAAAAAAAAAAAAAGTTTGAATTCTATCTTAGGTAATAAAATTAAAATTCGTGTAACGCCATATGTAACGCCCACATCCTTTTAATTTGTAATACTAAATTGGCATGTCGTATTGTTGGCAAGTATTAAGTGAAAATCTCGCCTTGCCAAGTTGGCCTGCCCATCATACGGTTCTCGTGATCAAGGGTTAACTGGAAGAAGTATAGAGTGACATCTGGCGTTTTACCAAAAAAAAAAAAAAGAAAAACGGACATATGGCGAACGCCAATATTAAAGGTATGTTATGTAGGGATATTATTGAAACTTATTTATTTAAGGAAAATTTACCGCGCCAGCCCCTGGAGAATGCCACAATGATAAGACCACCCCCTCTGTTTCATCAAATTATTCTCATAACCCCTACCGTCAGTCACTGTTAAGGAATATACTATAGTTGCTGATGTCAGCAACTATATTTTATTTTAAATACCAAAATGCCCTTATAAAATAAGAAGTACCAAAAATACCTTTTTTGATCTTTCGATTCTAATTTACAAAGAAATTCCAGAGATTGAAGAATTCTTGGAATCAAAATCAATTAAAGCAAAGATAAGTGAAAGAGAATCTTAACTTGCATACCTTGTACTTATCCTGAGAGTAGTTGATCCCAATTTTAATGGAGTTGTTCTTGATTTGCTTTGCCTTCTGGTGGTCTCGACTCGTAAAATGATCGGCTGCAATAGTCAAACCCTTTCCGTGGTCGACGGCGGCGGCGTCAGAGCCATGAATTGTAAGGTGAGTGAGGTGAAGGAGGAAGAAGAGGAACATCACTTAATTAGGAGAATAACTCCACCAAACTTGTTAAGTGTGTGTTTTGCTTTGACTTTATAAGGACTTGAAATGGAGAAGATTGGAATTTCCTGCCACAATATATAAAGGACTGGTTGGATTTTAGTAAGCTTTTACGTCGTTTCTCCGTTTGTCGGAGAGTCAGAAAAGCTAAGATCTATCTTAGGGAAGAGAGAGAAAGACAACTTAGAAATTCTCTCTCTTTCTCTCTCAACGACCTCAGCTCCGAGTATCTTCTAGTGCGAGAAGATCTAGTGAGAGTGAGATCGAACGAAGCAGAGCTTTCTCTCTCTTCTTCTTCCTATTTCTCTCTCTAACATTCTCCATTTCACTCAGTCTGCAACTTTAAAGGTGGATTGCCAATCATAGAAAAGTAAGCTTTTTTACAGTTTCGCTTTTCCTTTTCCTTTTAATTGGTTGTTGTTGACTGCCATAAATTTTAGCAATTTCAAAAGATTACAAATTTTTGCTTTGTTGGAGAAAGTTTGGGTTACTGAATTGGGGTTTATGTTTCGCGCCTTTTTCCTTTTTAGCTTCTATATGATTTGGATGATCGGAGCAGATCTATAGGGTTCCGAGTTGGATGAAGAGGTGGTTGGCTTATTTTTTGAATTCTTAGACGATCGGGAGGGATTAGACGGAGGGGACGATAATAGAATATGTTGAGAGATGAGGCTTCGGTATAGGAGAGATGGGGTGTGTGCTTGGAAGAGAGATTTTGTCCGTGGTAGGTTCGGAGGTGAGGGAGAAGGAAAGGACCTTGTCTGTTCCATCGGGGAGGAAATTACAGGTATCATTGTCAACGATCGAGACCACTGAAGTTCAGAATGGGGAGAACCAGAAAGAGGAGAACCAGAAATGGAGAAGAATTATTCTCCAGGTTTTTTTTGGTATAATGGTTAAAATAAGAGTTTTTTAATGATAAGGGTATAATGGTCATTTTAACTTCACACTTAACATTGACTAACGGTAGGGGGTCTGATAATAATTTGGTGAAACAAAAGGGGTGGTCTTATCATTATGGCATTCTCCAGGGGGTGGTGTGGTAAATTTCCCTTTATTTAATTATTTATGACAAAAACTCATTGATTAGGATTAAGGTATTGGTATTGTATCAGGTGATCCATGTCGGTACCAGCCATGAATGACATTGATAAGTATCGGACCGTATCAATAAAAGGGGTAGATTTTTTTTTTTTTTAAATTCGACCGATTCAGACCAATACATATCAATATCGGCATTGCTGATATCGATAATATGAACTAAATCCTTTGTGCAGTGCTTACCTCAATGATATCTCTTCTGGGATATTTCTCTCTTTCTTAGTTCCTTATTCATCCTCTTTCATCACTATTATACAAAAAAATAAGTTGAAAATAAAGATTTAAAATTTTAAATCTCCATGAAGACCACGGGAAGGTAAATGCCCAAGAATACATGTAGAAAATACATTGAAGGGTCGTATTTAATTAAATTTGAAATTTTACACATTATCAATCCAGACTTTAGCCTTTCTATATAGTAGTTAGAATCACTATACCATGCATCTTACCATGGGAAGTAATAATTTTTTTTCCTTCGTATGATATAATAGCAAGAATTTCATACATGATGGTTAGTACAATTAAATAAGCCATCAAATTTAAATTTCAACTAAAGGATTCACAAGATCAACTCTAGACATTCCGAAGAAACCCAAACTATCAAGTATTTCGTGTCGAGGAGTATTGTGTGATCGACATATTTCTTTAAAACTTAAAGAAAAGTTTTATAGGACAGTCGTTTAACCAGCTATTATGTACGATGCGGAATGTTGGACTGTTAGGAAGTGTCATGTAGATAAACTTCATGTAATAAATATGAGGATGTTGAGATGGATGCATGGCAAATCTAGGAAGAATAAAGTAAGAAATTGCCATATTAGAGAGAATTTGGGAGTTGCCTCGATTCATGATAAGCTTCGAGAAAGCTTTTGAGGTAGAATGGTCATGTCCAACGGAGACTTGAGGATGCTCTAATAAGGATGAGTGATCTAATTCAAATAGAAGAATCTAAAAGAGCTAGGACAGACTTAAAATTACTATGGAAGAAGTAGTGAGGAATGACATGTGCAAATTAGGTCTGGTCCAAGTATGATCTTGGATAGACCTTTTGGAGGGCAAGAATCCATGTGTCCGTCTCTTTTAGGTGATTTTTTTTTGTTGTTGTTGTTGTGTGCTTCTTTCCTTTTATTTTTCTTTTATTGTCTTTTATCGGATTTATGTAACCGACCCTCTTTAGTTGAGATAAGGCTGAGTAGTTGTTGTATACATATATTAGAATATATGATCATTCATGTAGATTCCATCTATTTGGTTGATCATAGGTAGAAAATGTCACATGCTAATGATCAGCTCATGGTTCAAGGTATTGATATAGGATCCGCTGTATCGATTGATACATATCAGTATCACCGATGTCTGATATGTCGATACCATGCATAGCAGTGATATTGCTACATGGAGGGTAATATGGTACAAAAAATCAAGATATATATTGGTATTTTAAGGAGCAAAACATTCTAATATGTATATGTATATATGTGTGTGTATATATATATATATATATATATGTATGTATAGAAAGGATAATTGAATCACTTCTTATGGATTCGTTCATGGACTATTAAAAGTAGAAGGTGTTCTAGTGGGATCCTCACGAACAGAAAAAGATTGCAGTCAGTTTGATAATGATCGAGTGATTTGCTTCTTCGGTCCAAGCCAAGGAATCCCTTAGGTATGATGCAAAATAGATTTTGTTTTATCATTAATTAAAGATTTCTATATGGAAAATATGAATTGGAGTTTGAAGAAGGAGAATGAGTCATCACCCACAACAGATAGAGGAGGATTTCCAATCACATTCCATAATAGTGATCATCGCCCACCAACGAGCGATAATGGGACTCGACTTAAGCAATGATGAAGTGAGGGCTTCCTTTCACTCATCTACCAACCCCATTGGCAATATGTATAGACTATAGATACATGTCATGCAAATTGTTAACGAAAGGTTCTACCCAAAAACAAAATGTCAAGAATTCTAACGGAGGGGGATTGGGAAAATTATTTTTCAAATAAAAGGGGAATTTTGGACACTTCAAAACTTGGCGAGGAAATGGGGCGCATAAATGAGAATGACGGAAAATGAGACAATTTAATCGGTGAAAGGGACACGTCATCAGACCATGCCCTAGTGAGGAAAGAAAAGGCGGCTCCTCTGTTGCCCCCAACGCCGTTAAAATAGCCGTACCAGATAAACGGCAACTGTCAAACCGTCAAGTATAACGCCGTTACTTCATTTAACTATCAGTTTGCAGAGCAGCCCATTGCTTAGTTTTAAAATCGGATCGGATCGGATCGCTATCGGTGGATGATACCATGGTTGAGGAATCGGATCGAATGAGTTGGATTGGAATCGGCCTTGATCAATACCACACAGGTGGATTGGCATGGACAAAAGGTAAAACGGTCCAAAAACTGATTTTGAATAAAATCATGGATATTTTTGTTCGGTCAGATTGATAACGAATCAATATCAGTATTGACCTTGACTGATCTCATTAGCAATAGAGGTGCCAATACCTAAATCGAACCAGTAAAACCACCCCGGCCTGATCCAATTGAATCCAGACCAAATGGAACCAAAAACTTATTGGTTCGGTTTCATTTTGAGATATTATAATCCCTAACAAATCGAACCGAACCAAGAATCAAATCAGAACCAACTCAAAATCCAAATCTAAACCAAAATCAAACTAGTAAGAAACCAAAAACAGTCCAAAATTCATTTAAAAAAAAAACCGTGTTTTGCATAATTTTGTATAAGTTTATATAAAAATCAAACTGAAACAAGACAAAAAACAGAAATCAACTTGATTACAAACCAATACCAGAAATCGAAACCAAATTAAAATCAAATGCTATTAAAATCGAAACTAAAATTTCCTTATTAGTTCAATATCGATTTCACGACACCAAAACTGATTTAACCCAATTCAAAACTAGGCTAAGCCGATCCGTTAACACCCCTGATTCGTGATTCCCAATTCTCAAACCTTGGCCGAAACAGATCCGATACCAATCCCCCGGTAAAAGGTATAAGGGTAAAATTGGCTCGAAACACCAAAATAGTTTGAATAGTACAACGTGTCAAAGACCCAACGGTTAATTAATTAAGAAGGTTAAAAGGGTTAGAAGAGGTAGCGGTTACTCTTGCTTGGACGGTCAAAACCATGAGAAGTGAGAATTCTATTCTCTCTCCTTTTTACTAGGGTTTTTTTCTTCAAGAGAGAGAGAGAATAAATAAATAAATAAATAAATAAACTTTAGTTTATGTCTTCCTTAATTTTACAAAACCATTTGAATATATGACAAACCTCCTATTGAATCATGGATTAAGATATCGTTGGTCTTGGTTAAAAAGGTTCTATTTTTTGAATTTTTTGCCCATTCAGACCGATATGGTCCAATGCATATTGATGGTGACTGATATCAGTGTCCATACACTAATTAAATTTCAAATATTAACTATAATTCGTTACAAAAATATATATATATATATATATATATATTTACAATAATTGATGATAGAAGATATCGCAAAATGAATTAATTTGTTACAATAATTGATGATAGGAGGTATCGCAAAATGAATTTTAGGTACCTAAGCTTAATCATAAATAAAGAAAGAGAAATAGAAAATTGTATTACACAGACAATTATAATATGGTTGATGAAGTGGAGGGTGCATTGGTGATTGACGATGTCTATAGTATCATGTGATTGATGTATTCCTTTAAAATATCAAGAAATTCTTTTTTTGTGTAGGTAAACTTTTAAGATTGTCAGACAACCAACAAACCTAGTATTGTTAGAATAAGATGGGGAAAATAGAAAAGATAAAATAAGAAATTAACAAAATAGATCTACTTTAGCAAAGTAGTAGCTTCCTTTTTCTCCTTCTTCTTTTCCGTTTTTTTTTTTTTTTTTTTTTTTTTTTTTTTTTTTTTTTAATTGTTATGTATCTTTTCTAAAGGACCATAAATGGTAATGGTTGAACCAAACTGTAAGGCAGTTTTTGAAGAAAAAAATAAAAGAATTTGGAGCAAGGCATGGTGAACCTTCTTCCCCCACCACCTTTCGACCTGCGGGAGTATACAATGATAACTTCGCACACTCATGCCCAATTGTAAGACTGCCTGTTGAACACCTGATGGCACGTTGCTTTAGGTATTAGCACTACCATGGCTTTCAACCTAAATGGTTTCAAGGTCAACCAGTCCGTAGTTGCCAGTCAAGGTCATTTAATTAACATTTGGGCTATAATGAGGAATTCCTTCAAAGATGGCTATCATTGCTAAGGGTGTTAATCG
>NC_056565.1:13007927-13008028 GCF_013358625.1 Macadamia integrifolia
CAATAAATCATACCAAAGCAGGATGGACACTTAATTTAATTGTTAATTGTTATACGGATTAATCAGATTGGTTTAAATGGTTTTGAACGGTTCAGTTTAAA
>NC_056565.1:13008226-13008685 GCF_013358625.1 Macadamia integrifolia
AGTACTAGTCAGGCCGAAGGCCTAGATACCTGTCATTAGCAAAAAAAAAAAAACCCTCAATCCTTGATCGACCTGAATCGGTTATCTGTATTGTTTTAGGGGTAAAACAGTAAAAAAATTATACTTTTTAAAAATAACCAAGGGAAAATCAATTGATACTCGTCGATCCGGATTCGACATGCCAATACCAATACCTAGGGGTGTCAATCGGTCAGGCTAAGCCTAGCGGTGTGAAACCCTTGAACCTTGAATATCCGTTTACTTAAACGGGCCTAGGTTTAGGGGGCATGGTACCGTTTGTAATCGAACCGGTCGGTGTCGGGCTTTAATCGAGTTACCTTAAACGGGCTACAGACCTACTTAAGTCTAAACGAGCTCCCCCTAAAATCCTTTTTTAAGTGTATTAAATGTCTAGAAATCTTCCATTTGAACATAGTAAAGGTAAAAAAAAAAAAAAAA
>NC_056565.1:13008735-13111419 GCF_013358625.1 Macadamia integrifolia
CTTTTTTTTTTTTTTTTTTTAATCTATCAAAATCATCTAATAATAACTACAAATGAAACTTAAAACATCAATGTTGTTTGAGCTAGTGCTCGAATTAGACATGTTACTTTCTTTTATATATATATATATATATATATATATAACCAAACAAAGAAACAATTCTCAGTGCACAAACCTAATGGCTCTGCCCCAAATTCTCTTGTAAACACTACAGAAGAGAAACAAATGTCAATCAATTTTCAATGCCAAAAATACACAACCAGCATCAAGGTTAAAAATTTTGCTAGTCTCACTCTAGTAGTGAGTCTAGTGACACAACCTAATAATTTTGTTCACATGAACAATTTGAATTTCAGATGTATCTAAGTTTCCACATGGAATTTCAGACATGTCTATTGGAAATACTAGTATTCACATTTGGGGAAAAGGCTCAGTACGCTGTTGATGTGTCCAACCTTGTGTCCGTCTCTCTCCCCAACTTCCTTGGAAAAGACTCCATGCCCCTCTTATCCCGCACTCCCCATTGGTGCATGTTGCTAGCACCCACAAGCTGACAGCATGCCCATCCTCCTCCCTTTCTTTGCAAGTTCAGCAAAAATCTCGCGCTACACTAGTTGAAAGATGATCAGTATTAGATATGGGGAAAATCCAAAAATCATTGTGAGGTATTATGCTCAATAGAATCTAAGAATAGCCCTCACCACATCAGCAGGAAACAAAGACATTATAAAAGCAGAATTCTACTCACCATCATCAATTAACTCACTCAGTTTGGAAAACATAGTATTACTATGAAACTGTACAGGAACTGAAAAATTAGTAATAGAGGGAATCCATAGATCATTCCAAATAGATATGCTACTACTATCACCTACCTTCCAGCAAACCATTCTATTTAACAAAGGATTAACTATCAGACAACAAATCCTCTTTCAAGCCAAGTACTAGGATCAAGCAGACCAAAATTATAAAAATATCTAGCTTTCAATATTCAACCCCATATGCTTTCAATCTGGGTTTGTTAGTAACCTTCTGCTAATTTAATTAACAAAGCCTTATTATGAATCATACTACTATGGAATCCAAGACCTCCTAAATCCACTTCCCTTGAGATGAATGGATGTAAATAATGTCCTCTGAATGCTTATCTAATGACTACTGCAACGATTAATAGCAGCTGCCCACATTCTCAATAAATCATCTCTCTTGATCACCATTTTGAGCCTGTGGATGGTTAAAAACCATATAAAAAATTGGTTAATCTCATAAAATTTCCAAGCTTTAATTGTTGGAAGGTCAAATCCAAAACCCTAAACCATTAGGAGGACTGGGGAGAGCTCCTACATGTACATGAAGGCTTAAAGATTAGAACAAACCAATCGGAACCGTAATTCTCAATATCTCAACATTAATGAAAATGCACATGAGCTGATTCTGCTAAAACTTTACTGGATGGATAATGGTAACATAGATAAAATATGAGCAGCAACTAAAGCACTAAACTGCAAAAACGGATAGTAGATATTTAAGGCCATGTAAGTACCTTTTATTTCTTCACGGACCACGCGTGGAGGAAATACTGGGATTTGGGAACAGTCAAATTCGTATGGGCTGTTGAAAAATATTAGCCTCACAATGGTAAGTGGTGATCAGCCTCTTTGAGGCATTTCCTCGAACACATAGACTGTTACATGCAGAAGAACCGACATTCGTTTCACAGAAGACAGAAGAATTGATAAGGGGAAGCCCTTAAAGGCTGTTTTTGAGATTGTCTTCACACCCTAACCTAACCCACACGTAAGGTCAAGTCAGATCATTGAGAATGTGGATTGTAGAGAGAGGGATTTGCTTAGTGATGGAGAGAAAAAGGAAATTAAGAAAAGCAAATCAGAATGATATGAAATGATAAAAGGGTAAAATTTGGAATTTGCAAGGAAGAATGACGCCAACATCCACGACAGTCACTGCCCAAGAAACCCAGAAGGGTTCATCTCTTTTGTTTGATTTTTAAGGACACAAACACAGTGGTGGCATCACTATCAAAATTGATTCGTCAAGAGCTCAGCTCAAACCCACTTGCTGAGAAGCACATATAGGGATGCTTCATATTAATTAATGTATCAGAGACGTTAATAAATGAATGTCAAAACCAATAAGAGCTCCGCCATTAATGGAAAGCTGAACAAGGACAAGGCCACCTTCATATTACCTAAAAGATTAAAAGGAGAATTTCCAAAAACTCTTACCCAGTATCCTGTAAAGCTGCCAAAAAGTGAGAAAATCAAGATTTACTTTGCTTCCCCAACCCACGACCGACAAGGGCCCTCCCAGCCTTTCTGTTTGTCATTTTGTTAATTTCTCAAAAGGCATCTATTATTTATGACAAAAGAACAAAAAGGACCTTAGCTAATCCTCCCATGTCCCCATTCAGAAAGGCAACCTAGGAGAGCCTTTTAATTCCTTTTAATTGTCAAACAAGTATTAGACAGAAAAAAGGGTTATGGGTAAAAGGAGTGATTATTCTTTGAGGTGAGTACGGTGGTATAGTGAGCATTAGATGGCTGAGAGCATCCGGACATATGTCCTGAGGTGCTCTCGGCCATCCGATGCTCAGTGTACCATCACACTCACTGCAGAGGATCTTCACGTAAAAAGAACGGTATTCTGCTAGCAATGGGATGTGTCAATGCACAAGTTAATGGAAGCATATATATAAGCATTTTCAAGACATGGTGGTGGGCTGGTATGGTCTTTTCATACCCTATTGTATTTGGACTTTTTTTGCACCGGCAAGATAAGGGGGAGTGGTTCCTACATGTGTGTGAGGGTCAATCGGAATGCACAAGAAAGCATCCACAAATACGTCAATTTCTGTTTCATGGAGGGTAGGCTGGTTATTTTTCCCTACATGTGTGGATACACTTCCCCACAAAAACATTTTTCCCATAGTACTTATAGGAGAGGGGAGAGTGTAATCTAAGCAAGCCATGGTTTGAGAGATTGGTCCATCCGGATCAGTATCTACACATGATGATCCTAATAGTTGGTCAATCCCATATAAGTAAAACGGTATAGATCAAGCGTAAAATAAAGGAGGGGGGGATTAAGAGGGTTCTCTAAAAGGCAATGTGACCCCTACACTAGCATAGGGCCAATGGAAATACTAATGGAAGCATCAACATGGATGAGATTTCAACATTTTATAAAAGTTGGAGTGGTCATCTCTCCCCCACTGTGTCTAGGCACAAAGCCACACTGCCATCTGATCTAGGTCAGTCTTTACCTCTAAATACATATTACCTGCAAGGGAAAAAATATTATATGGAATTTAGAGTGCAGTGTTCTATTCAATTCTTCACTATTTGTCCATCTGTTATGTTCCTAGATTCTATTTTCTCGAGTTACTAAGATAGTTTGCTTACTCCTAGTGTAATCACATAGGAATGCAACCTTTGTGATTAAGGGATGATTTCATCTTGGAGGTATAAGCGTAGGTCAACCTGGTGTGCACAAATAGAGATGCTTAAAATCCTTTAGGTGAGTATCCAATACGATTGCACCCTGCGTACCGGATTATTCTACATCAGCAACACTTGAAGGAATATACATGGTCGTTAACAAGTACAAGGTTATCTCATTGACATATGACTGTAACACAACAAAGATAGGTCTTATGCATACTGTCCGTTATATTTCATTTACAACAGGGTCAAATTTCAGACTATAACAAATAATAATTACAAAGGAAAAGTTTTCCGAAACATGAGATATTTCCTCTGCCTACCCATATCTCTCTCTATCTAACAATTGAAATTGACATATCATCTATCCACACATGGTAGAACTGATATCTTGTAATAAGATTTTTTTTTGATTATCCAATCGATGAAAGGAAAATAAGATTAACTGAAAATAAACTATTTAACATCCATAATCACCAAATATTCCTTCCTCTCCAACCAAGCATTTTTAACTAAACCTACTAGCAATAGGATTTACACAATGATCCTTCTTTAAAATAAGGGGGAGTGTGATCTTGAGAACATAGCCTATGATAGCGTTCCTTGAGTCTATCTCTCTCCTCTCTCGTTAGGGAACAAAGATGTCATTTTATATGAGGAAAGAAAAATAAAAACATGAATACGCTAACATAAGCCATGCTCCTAGATAGAGAATAATTTTCCTTAAAATAATGAAAATTATAGACTCTTAAAATTGTATAAATTGAATAATGTCATATAAAATTGGAAATGGGTCACTAGGCCATTCTTCCTTGGAGCAATGCATAAGCTAATCCACCATTACCATTCATATGCTAGTGTTGTATCATGTATGTATGATCCTGCCCTCGTCATGTGGGCCATGTTTAAATGCATGTATGTATCATGTATGTATGATCCTACCCTAGTCATGTGGACCCTACATTTAAATGCATAATGCCTCACTCATTCTAATTAATTTTCTGACTTTTTTTTGGTAAAATTAATTTTCTGACTCACTGAAGTAAAAAATAATGGCTGCAGTCAATATTAACGTTAATATTAGACCTCACATGATTTACAAGTCATTTATATTATGTTAGTTGGCATTGTCGTCTGTCACCCGTGATTGTGATTTTTTTTTTTTTTTTTTTTTTGTGTGGGGTTGGTGATGTGTGTAGGGGGTGGGGGGTGTTGGAGAAGGGAATGTAGAAGCGAAAATATAAACCTACATGTAGTCTACATCTATGCAATGTTAGATTGGCAAAACTTTTTTTTGGCATAATTAGATTGGCAAAACGAACTCCCCATGTGGCTGTTGATAGTCATAGAGAAAATTTTCTCCGTAAAGAGGAAGTCTTATAGAAGCGAAAATATAAACTTGTGGTTCTGTTTGGTTGCAATGGAAATTTAAAGGAAAGAAAAGTGAAATTTTTATACTTTAAAAATAAATGTAATCATTACCCCATAAGATTGTATAAACGACTTAATTTTTTTAATCATATTTAATAGTGATATATTTTACATATTATAGTAAAGGGTTTTGGATGTAAAGTAAAATGAAATTTTATTACCAAATATGGAATTATTTGAAGTTAATATTAAAATCACATGGATAATTACATATATTTCTTTTTTAAGAATGAAAATTTCACTTCCTTTCCCTTCAATTCTCCTTACAACTAAACATAGTCTATACGAGAATGAATAGAAATCATAAACAAATAAGGATTATTACTCCCACATGGACCCACTAGTTTCTAAGACCCTAATAACAAAGATAACACGCAAGGTGGATCAATTCCGTCAGACCATGGGTCCTATGGCCCTTCAGAAGAATCAACAAATAAACGCAAATGACAAAATACAAACATTATACCCCTAATAAGTCTCTCCACTTCAAAAACAAAAAAAAAAACAAAAAACAAAACTTGGAATCAAGAGCCGGGTCGGATCTGAAGATCCAAAACCAAGCTAAATCAGTTAAAAATCCGTCGTAATCTGCCATAACCATATAATTCCGACATGGATTGGCACTCGGCCAGAATCAGGATCACCCTCGACCGATTCTGATCCGTATCAGCCGATCCAAATCCGATTTGTACACGGAGGCTAGGTATTACTAATATTGATCGCATTACACAACTAAAGACGATATACCCACCCCAAAAGATGACACATTTTCGGCCAGTTCCCAAAACGAATATTGATACATATCAAGTTCGTATCGAACGACTATGCCCTCAAAGATACCGATACCACCATGAATAGTAGCATATAACCGATCTGGTATCAGCCATATCTCGGTATCGATGCTGGCCGATATGATACCGATTCCTAAAACCATGGAGGAAAGAGCAGTACATTAACCAGATCTTCAGAGACAACAATTACAAAGTATCATTTCACAGAAGCTGGGCAGTTCCATGCGATCAGACTAACAGGAAATACAGATGGCAAATCCATGCCTCCATTTAGATTTGTACTCCAAACTATATCATTTACAGCCAAAAAGAAAATTTGGTTAATAAGCACTACACAAAAATCTGTGTTTTATATACAACAAAAGTTAGGGTTAACCCTTACTCCACTTGATCATCTGGTCCAGGTAGCACTGCTGACACCCCACCTGGAATGTTCTCAGACATGCTGTCTTTCTTTTCATCTACCTGTCTTGGCAAAGGAGATGAGGATAAGTCCTCATGCTCTGATGACTGGTCTTTGTTATTTTCATCAACCCTAATGACCACAGAAACATCAAATGCATCACCTTCCTCTGCTTTTGAGGAATCTAGACACCCTGCAGCTACATGATCCTCACCAGGATCTGTAGAAACTAGCTGCGAAGTATCTGATTCTGATCTGTGTACCTCTTTCTCAAAATTTTTGTCACGCTCATCTGTACAGATTTGATCTGCTGCTGCAGGGGTTTGGATCTCACAATGATCGTCTGGAAGGGCATCCAAACTGCAAGATGCAGCAGCAATTGGCTGCATAGATTCTAAAACAGGACATCCTTTATTTTCATCATCAATAGGAGTGAGTTTCAGATTTAATTCATCATGTTGTATATCCTGGTCAGATGCGAGTTCAGTTGGCAAAATACTAGGCTGATCTTCACCTTCAACTTTCTCTGAAGATACAGGACCTTGATTAACAGCTTCATTAATTGTATCATTAGCTTCTGAAGTATCCCTGCGCAATTCTGTTTTATCAGAAGGAACCCCATTATTTTCACCCTGAACAGAAGTGGACATCAAATCCCATTTATCACCATGGGAATCCTGGCCAGATGTGAGTTCAGTTGGCATAATAGAAGGATAATCACCCTCATCGGCTTCCTCAGAGTTTCCAGGGCCTTGACTAACAGCCTCATCAATTATAACATTATCCTCTGAAGTGTGCCTGACCAATTTTTTTTCATCAGAAGGAACCTCTTTACTGTCACCCTCAGCAGATGTGGTTTCCCGATCCAATTTATCACCATGGAAATCCTGGTCAGATGTGAGTTGAGTAGACACAATAGTATGATCTCCACCTTCATCAGCTTTCTCAGAATACACAGGACATTGACTGACAGCCTCATCAATTATATTACTACATTCTAAACAGTCTTCAACCACCTCTTTTTCATCAGAAGGAAACCCGTCAGTTTCTCCCTCAACAGAAGAGGCCACATGACCCAGATCCAACTGATCACCACGGTGATCCTGGCCAGATGCGAGTTCAGTAGGCACAATACCAGGATGATCACCACCTTCGTCAGCATTCTCAGAATATACAGGGCCTTGACTAACAGCTTCATCAATTTTATCATTAGCTTCTGAAGTATCACTGATTAATTTGTCCTTTCCCTCAACTGGAACACTTGGGTTTTCACCTTCTGAAGTTCCTCTGATCATTTTATCCTCATCAGAAAGAGCTCCATGCAAAGCAACAGGAGCGTGGCTAAGTTCAGGCAGTGCCTCACCAGGAATATCTCCATCATTCTCAGTTTCATCAAGATCCCCAGGACCTTCAACTACACTGTTGACTTCCCCTGCCTTCTGAGTAGACATGTCCAACTTATGATCAGATGAATCCCCATCTGAAGCACCACTGATTAATTTGTCCTTTCCATCAACTGGAACACTTGGGTTTTCACCTTCGGAAGTTCCTCTGATCATTTTATCCTCTTCAGAAAGAACTTCATGGAAAGCAACAGGAGCATGGCTAGGTTCAGGCAGTGCCTCACCAGGAATATCTCCATCATTCTCAGTTTCATCGAGATCCCCAGGACCTTGAACTATAACATTGACTTCACCTTCATTCTGAGTAGACATGTCCAACTTATGATCAGAAGAATCCAAATCTGAAGCATCACTGATTAATTTGTCCTTTCCATCAACCGGAACACTAGGGTTTTCACCTTCTGAAGTTCCTCTGATCATTTTATCCTCGTCAGAAAGAACTTCATGCAAAGCAACAGGAGCGTGGCTAGGTTCAGGCAGTGCCTCAACAGGAATATCTCCATCATTCTCAGTTTTACCGAGATCCCCAGGACCTTGAACTATACCATTGACTTCACCTGCATTCTCAGTAGACATGTCCAACTTATGATCAAATGAATCCCCATCTGAAGCAACCATAACTGTCTGATCCAGAACAAAGATCTTACTCATACCCACAGAATCACCTGGTGCAGCAGACACAGCTTTCCCACAAGTTATAGAACCTTGAGCATCTCCTGGACCACAGACATAAGAACTGGGGTTCTCCTGATCTGAATGAGAAATCTGAGTGGATGACACAGTTTTTCCAATATCGAGTACTTCAGTTTCTTCACTCTGAGAAGGCATAGCAGTGCTATTGCACTCGTTGGTCTCATCTTTCCCTGGAGCCTCTAAATTTTCAGTATTAGGTAGCTCAGGTGCTTCGATCTGACCATGTACAGAAGAATTGTCATGATTTGAATAACATGCAGTCCAGTTCTCCAAATGCACAGCACCATCAGAACTAGCATCTGCATGATGAGTGGTAGAAGGATCTGTATCTTGATCATCTATTTGCAGTGTGTGGCCCCTTGCAGACATAGATGATGCAGTGTCCTTTTCTTGTACTTCACCCAGAGAGTGAACAGTAGCTCCTTCAGGTTTCTTCTCATCATCAGCACACTCTGGCTTAACCTGATGGACGGAATCATAAGTAACAGAACAAAAGATGAACTGAGAATCTACTCATCTGACTGAGAAAGCTCATTGGATGTTATTTGAATTGGAGCAGTATTGCGTGAATCAAATACCTCAATTTTGCCATGTGTCGTATCATACATCTGAGAAGGACTTTCTACCCCAGGATCCTCTGACTTGGCAGAACCATCAGGATCAGCAGATGCATCATAAGTGCTCATAGGGTCAGAGACATGTTCATCCAGTCGAGGAACCTTGCCACTCCCAGACATAGATGGAAAACTATCATGTTTTGTTTCATCCTGACAAAGTACAGCAGTTCCTTCAGGTTTCTTCGCATCATCAGCGGGCTCTGGCTTAACCTGATAGACAGAATTATCACCAGTAATATGTTCATCAGATAAATTGAGGATCTGCCCGTCTGTCAGAAAGCACATTAAATGTGAACATAGTTGTCAAGGAGACTGTCTAGGCGTCCAGGCGCCCTTGCTGGAAGGTGCCTTGGGTCGTCTATGCACCTTCTTTGTGTCACCTTGACGTCCAAGCCCCTCCAATGCCTTGGGTTGCCTAGACACTGTGACAACTATGGATGCGATTTCAATTGGTGCAATTACTGGGTAGATCAAATACCTCAATTTGGCCATTTGTGGTATCATATGTCTCAGAATGATTTTCTACCCCAGGATCCTCTGAATTGGCGGAAATATGGGGATCGGCATTTGCATCCTGAGTACTGGAAGGATCAGACACCTGCTCATCCAAGAGAGGAGCCAGGTCACTCCCAGACACAGATGGGGCAGTATCATGTTTTCTTTCACCCTGACAGAGTACAGCAATTCCTTCAGGTTTCTTCGCATCATCAGCATGCTCTCGCTTAACCTGAAAGTAAGATTCATCAGCACTAATATTAATATGAGATAAACTGATAATCTGCTCCTCTGTCTTACAAAGATCATTGGATGTGATCTCAATACGTGCGGTACTGGGTAGATCAAATACCTCAATTTGGCCATGTGTCGTGTCATTCGTCTCAGAATTATTTTCTACCCCAGGATGCTCTGAATTGGCAGAAACATGGGGATCGGCATTTGCATCCTGCGTACTGGAAGGATCAGACACATGCTCACCCTCTAGATGAACCTGGCCACTCCCAATTATAGATGGGTCAGTATCATGTTTTCTTTCACCCTGACAGAGTGTAGTAGTTCCTTCCGGTTTCTTCCCATCATCAGCATGCTCTGGCTTAACCTGATAGTCAGAATCATCAGCAGTAACATGAACATCAGATAAACTGATGATCTGCTCCTCTGTCTTACAAAGCTCATTGGATGTGATTTCAATTGGCGCGGTATTGGGTAGATCAAACACCTCAATTTGGCCATGTGTCATATCATTCATCTCAGAATTATTTTCTGCCCCAGGATCCTCTGAATTGGCAGAAACATGGGGATCAGCATTTGCATCCTGAGTACTGGAAGGATCAGACACCTGCTCATCCAAGAGAGGAGCCAGCTCACTCCCAGTTATAGATGGGGCAGTCTCATGCTTTCTTTCACCCTGACAGAGTACAGCAATTCCTTCAGGTTTCTTCGCATCATCAGCATGCTCTTGCTTAACCTGATCGTCAGAATCATCACCAGTAACATGAACATCAGATAAACCGACGACCTGCTCCACCTTACAAAGCTCATTGGATGTGATTTCAATTGGTGTTGTATTGGGTAGATCAAACACCTCAATTTGGCCATGTGTCGTATCATTCATCTCAGAATTATTTTCAGCCCCGGGATCCTCTGAATTGGCAGAAACATGGGGATCAACATTTGCATCATGAGTACTGGAAGGATCAGACACCTGCTCATCCAAGAGAGGAGCCAGGTCACTCCCAGTTATAGATGGGCCAGTATCATGCTTTCTTTCACCCTGACAGAGTACAGCAATTCTTTCAGTTTTCTTCGTATCATCAGGTTTCTTCGCATCATCAGCATGCTCTGGCTCAACCTGAAAGTCAGAATCATCACCAGTAAAATTAACATCAGAATGATTTTCTGCCCCAGGATCCTCTGAATAGGCATATCCATCAGGATCAGCATTTGCATCCTGAAAACTAGGAAGATCATAGACCTTGTCATCAAGTGGAGGAACCTGGCCACTCCGAGACATTGACGGGGCAGTGTTATGTTCTGTTTCACCTTGGCAAGGAACTGTAGCTCCTTCAGGTTTATTTGCATCATCAGCATTTGGATTGACCTGATCTATATCAGCTTTACCAGTAATACCAGTATTAGGGACCTTGTCATCTGTCTGAGATAGCTGGCTAGAAGCAAATTCAGTTGCAATGGTATTAGCTAGATTGGGTACATCACTCTCACCAAGTAAAGAAGAACTGTCATCTCTTTTAGAAGGAACAAAGACCTGCTCATCAGGTTCAGAAACCTGGCCACTTAGAGAAATAGATGGGGCAATATCATGTGTCTGTACTTCACCCTGACATACAGTAGTTCTTCCCAGCTGTTTAGCATCATCAGTATTCTCAATATTAATGGAACCCACAGAATAACCAGCTATACCATGGGTACCAGAAGGATTGGGGATCGGCTGGACAGATTGAGAAAGCTGACCAGATAGAGATACAGTCAGGTTATTAGAAGGTATATCTGGCATTTCAGATAGAGAGCTTTCATCATTAGGTGATGCTTTGGCTTCCACTGATATTGTAGATTCTCTCTCTACAGAACAAGAAGCATTCTCAGACATTGATGGACATGTTGGTCCCTTGTCATGGAAGGACTTCTCATTTGAGTTTGGCTCCTGACCAGATACCATGTCAGGCGGAGCAATCTTACAAGGTTTTTCAGTGGAGTCATTTCTCTGTGCATTAGCTCCCAGACAATCTGAGTTCTTCTCCATGGAAATGATAACATTCTCCTGCAATGTTGATGTACCTGGCCCCTGCATACTTTCGGCAGGAAGATTTGATTCCTCTGTCAGCTTCAGCTTCTTGTAAGATATATTGGGAATATGACTGCAACAATCTTCTTCGGTTTTGACTTCAGTTGGCTTCAAACATGGAGTAGTATTATACATAGAACTGATGGTATATTCAGATATTGGATGACATGTTAAATGCTGCTTGTCTTGGGCAGGTTTTAGATCTGAAATTAGCTCCTGGCTAGATATCAAGATGGGAGGAGGGACCTCACAGGATTGGTCAGAGATCAAATTTCTCTCTCCATTGACCTCTGCACATACAGAGCTCTTATCCATGGAAATGGCAGTGCTCTCATGCAATGTTGATGTACCTGGTGGCTGTTTTCCCTGGATAGAAAGATCAGATCTCTCTGTTGAGTTTGGCCTCTGGTTAGATGTTACATCAGGCACAAGGTTTTGACGAGCTTTGTCATCTATAACAATTCCAACTTTCTGAGAATCATTCTCCAGCTTATCTTTTATGGTGATGGATTTCACGCTGCTCCTATTCCCTTCAGCGATCTGTGAATCAACCATGGGAGCATGGACTGTAGGTACTGCAGTCCCTACAACATGTGAACTCTTAATTGCAACAGCAGCTTGTTTAGCATTGGAAACTCGTAAAACTTTTCTTTTAGTGCCCCGCTTGACTGGGGCAGGTGACTTGGATGTAGCTTTATCAGCAGAAGATTTCATTTGATGTAGGGGAACAGGGACTGAAGGTTTCTCATTCCTCATATTCAGAGAGCTCATACCAGGTGCATTGCCATAGCGCGTACTATCTTGTCCTGCAACAGATTCAACAGCTTTGACCACAGGAAGGTCCACATGCACAGCCCTTCCAGGAACTGTGCCACTGATAGGCACTATTTTTGAGGCATTAGGTATAGTTCCAGTTTGGACGGAAATGGTTTCTGTTTTTTCGGATGACCTTTTCTTATCCAAGGTCCCCATACGAAGAGATCTCCTCTCTTTCAAATCTTGTGCCAATGCAGAGATCACAGGTGTAGATGATTGGGTAACCTTGGGCTCTTGCTCAGAAGGCAGTACACTGACCTTCACACCTTCTTTCTTGTTCGACTCCACAGAGCTTGTGCAATCCGTTCTCGCGGATGAAGAGGTCTCAGCTAATTTTGTCTCAGGAATGGGAAATTTCTCTGTCTCCTTTTTCTCAAAGCTTGGTCCCACTCTCATGTATTTCTCCTGAGCAAAGGATGGCATTGTGGTTCGAACTGGAACTAATTCAACCACCTTTGGTAGCCCAGTGATTGGGTTTACCTCGAAACTAACAATGGTAGGGGCATTTGAAGTATTAGGTGGTCCACTCACTAACTTTTGTGTTACAAAAGCGGAAGAGCTTTCCGACATCATGCTCATCTCCTTTGGGCCTCTAGAAATGGAGTTAGATTCAGAGCTGACGGCATAAGGAGCATTTGTAGCGCTAGATGGTCTTACAGCCCTTTGATTATCATGAGCTACAGAAGCTAGAGAGCTATCTGATGACATGCCTCTTTCCATTGGCATTATTTGAGTAAGATTCCTTTCAGGTTGAACAGCAGGAGATTCTAAACTTTGTTTCTTTGCCCTGCGTCTAGGTGCTTCTGAGCCACTCTGAACCTTCCTGCTTTGTCCCTTAACTTGCATGTGGACAGAAGGGACGGGAGTAGTTATCAATGAACCAGGGGCAGTCCCAATGCTGAACTCCTGTAGTGTGGTTCCACCCAGATCTTTGACAGCAACAGAATCAGGAAAATTACCAGTGGAAGGAGGGGCAGTAGGACTTGAACTGATTTTTCTTTGAGATCCCATGTCCAATTTTTCGGCAGCATCAGAAGGTGCAGGAACAACCCCTGCAGAAGGGGAAGTATCTGTTGATGCTGCTTCGGCTCTTTTTGGCCTGCCACGCCCTCGTCTGGATGGCTGTGGCAACTCTTTGCCAGGAAGCTGTGATGTTTCTGTGGACAGTGGCGGTGCCAAAGGTGGAGGATCTGTATTCCCTATGCCCAATTTTGAGGCACTAGCATCCATTGCCATGCCCTTGGAGATTGTTTCTTCCTTCTGTTGGGGGATTGATTCTTCCTTCTGTTTGGGGATTGTATCTTCCTTCCGTTTGGGGATTGTTTCTTCCTTCTGTTTGGGGAATGCTTCTTCCTTCTGTTTGGGAGACTCGGGAGAATCAGCCTGACACATCTTCTCAAATTCCTCCTCTGTCCATTGATCTTCGTAGGAACGTACCTGAGGAAATCAAAGGCAAACAATACAATAACAGCTTTCACATGAAACACTTGCATTTACTCAAAAAATCTGACGTAATCTACCAACCTCTCTTGCTCGCTTGCCCCTCCCGTAGTGCTGGGTATCAAGCCCTCCAAGATACTCGCCCTTTCTCTTTGCCCCAACATTAGATAATTCATGTACCTGCATGGCCTGATACAATGCCTTTAAGTCATCATCTGTCACAAGACGAGAAGGCATGGGAGGTAAAGGATCTGAACTCTCTTTGTCCTGTTCCAGTACCAACTTATGCCATGCTGCCTGCAGTGCGTAGTACACCAAGAGTTACTCAGAATAGATAAATCCTTCAAACCAAGATTGATTGTGACAAGTGTACATACCATCTCTTCTTCCCGCCTTCGTCGGTCAATCGATTCAAAAACATCGATTTCTGACTCACTGCCAATTTAGAAGGGGAAAAAAAACATTCAAGAGCGAGTTCAAAGACATTCAAAAACAAGATTCCTTCTAAAATAGAATAAACAATAAATATAAGAAAACCAGCTTGCCAAAACAAGAAGCTGGCACATCTAATATAAGTTTTTTCGGTGCAACCGTCCAGTAAATGGGTTACACCACATAAAGCGCCACAGCCAGATTAACCTTTGCAGGATAATTAACCATCTAACTACTCAAATTTGAAGAAATAGAAGACGTACAATTATATGCTAATGGTCCAAAAAAAGGATACTGCAGGTTTTTTTTTTTTTTTGGGGGGGAGGGGGTGGAAGCAATAAACTTTATATATAAGGTAAATAAAGTCCTTCAAAATTTATTTAGTTTTAATTTAAGGTGCATCTTGTTGTAACAAAAGTGGTAAACTGAGAAGTTGTAACCCCTTGTCTTATTCTCAAAAGTTCTTTAAGTTGAGTAAAAAGATTTTCAAAATAATTGTAAAGTGCCTTAGTATTATGTCATTCTCAAAAGATGCCATTACCTTGTACATTTTTCGAGTACACGTGAAATGACGAGATGTTACCCTCATTGAAAGAAAAAGAAAAATAAATTATTCTCACCCACATGCATACACATATGTGCACAAGTGTGAACCTGCATGGACACACGGTTGCACACATTGAAGTTTTGATAAGTTTCATTTTTCAACATGGTCCAACACCCATGGATCACATCCAGGCAAGCGAACACAAAACCCCTATGATGCCTACAGGTACTAGGCCGAGGGATTTCGAAGGAGAAAACCCAAAATAGAATTGGTGAAATTAATGAAAGTACGAGAACAGTATCAATAAAAATTGTAAAAATTGTAAAAATTAAAAAAATTAAAAAAAATTAAAAAAATTAAAAAAACAAAAAACAAAAAAACAAAACAAAAAAACAAAACAAAACAAAACAAAAAAAACAAAGAAAGCAAGCTAGATACTCACACCAGCAATGGCAACCAGGATGTTACCCCCAAAAAAAAGCATTGAGGAACGAATAATTGCCCAAGATTCCTATTTCAGACCAGTGCCAACACCATATGGATCAATTTCATTAACTCGACACACAAATAAGGTTGTGTACAAGCCCATAAATAGACTATCCTTCCCAAAAATGAGATTAGACTCAGACTCTTGGGACCAAATCCTGAAGCAACTAAGAAACTGGCTCACTTTACTGATAATGGCTTTAATATGAACATAATTACGAACTCCTATGAATGCTCAATCCTTAAAAAAACAAAAACAAAAACAAAACAAACTATATATATACACATACCAAAAAAAAAAAAAAAATAACAATAACAACGAAAACAACAAATTAAAGAAATAGACTTCAAATAGGACTCCTAATCTAATTAGAATTCCTAGACAAAAAAATGCCACCACAGATCAACACCTCATTGGTAAAGTGGTCATAACCCTCTCAATACAACTAAGAATCGCAAGATCTTGGAGTCATTGGATAGGTACTCAATAACTTATCCAAAAATATCAATATCACACAAAGCAGATTACTTGGCAAGACCCAATAACAATCTGTCCCAACAGCCCATGATGTATCACAGAATTGACCTAGGTTGTCCAAGCTAGAGAGGGCCACTGATACAAAAGAGAACACAGCTAGATACTACCTTCAAATTCTATATCAAATATACCTGCGGGCCAAGAGATCATTAAGAGCATCATCATCTAAAACTGGAGCAGCTTCTTCTTTTTTAGACTCCCTTAGGAGGGACTCCAGGTATTCTCTTCGATCTTCTGCACTGTCAAAGAATTACAGTAGAAATCTTCAGCCAAAAATCAAATACATATGTTGTAGGCACTTCTCTGAAATCTCTTAAGGTAAGAAATTATTTGAACAAGGATCCTAACTTACCTAGTATTGTTATCAAAAAAACCAGCAGTAATGCTCTGGTTCGCAACTCCAAGTTTGTGCTCTGCTGCAGCTCTGACGTGTTCCTCCACAGTCCAAACCTATCACAGCAGTAGCAATTTAAAGTAAGTTATTGCAGCATAAATGGAACAAGCTGACTAGAGACTGCACCACCACTCACAATATATGCTGTTCGCCTATGATTTTGGCCACGTGCACTGAAGAACAAGGGTGTACCAGAAAGGAGTAATAACTAATAACATGGTGCAATTTAAGGTATTGAGACACAAGAAAAGGAAAGGCCAAAAATAACTTGGGTTAATATCGTTGGAGATGTGAATGCTTGTGCCATGAACAAAGGCCAAAAGTAACCTTAGTTGTTGGAGATGAGTGCAACAATAGTGGCATGAACAGTACGTACACAGCCCTAGTAGGAATGATGTTTAGTTCATTTCAGTTGAATTGGAGGACAAAACCTTGTACCCATCTATATTAAAAGTAAAATAAAAAAATTCCTATATCCAACTTTAAGGTGACTTCACATTTTTTAGGCCTTATTTCCGGCCATTTCTACATTAAAGAACATTTATTTGTCAAGAGAATGCAAGGAGATTTGGATTGATATTTAATCAAACCACAAGAAACGACAGGTTATTGGTACCAATCCAACGAGAAATTAAAGGAAAGTTGAAATCCCACTGCCTTTTTTCTCATTGTTTGATCATATTTCTCCTCACTAATCTTGTGATCTTTTGATTTAAAAATGAATTAACTCAAGCAATTCCCAACCTGCCCTAATCCATGTCACAAGGTTACTCACTTGAGCCCCAACAGTTAGATTCAACACATCAGCTGTCCATGTGGCTCAAAAAGGAAGCCAGATAAGGAGTGGATTCTTTTTTCTGCTAGACAAATAGAACAAGGTGTCGCGAGATTAAGAATTTCAGTTTCATGAGTTACTGAAGTTAACAAGGCATAAGGCGACCCAACGCAAGGGAGGAAGGCAAAGGCAATGCCTAGGCGACCAAGGTGCCAGTCCAAGCTGGACCGCCTTAAATAAATAAAGGATTAAAGTATCGGTATCGGTAGTAATATCAGTTGGCTAAATTTAAGATATGTATCGGAGGTTATGGTATCGTATCGGAGATATACTAAGATATACTAAAGATTAAGGATTAAAGTATTGGTATCGGTCACCGTATCGGTCAGCTAAATTTAAGAGGTATATCGGAGGGTATCATAGTGTATCGGAGATACTTTAAACCATGAGCCTTGTTGCCTAGGCATAAACAAAACCAAAGGCGAAATGTAAAATAGTCCATGGTTTCAGACGATATTTCGATGTTTCGCTGAAATTTCAGTAGCGGGTTTCATTTCGCTGAATTTCTTCCTAGAAATTCATGAAGAGGCACCTCAAAAACCACCTAACAATCAGAAACCACTTCCGTCACTGTTCCATCAACCCTTCCTCATTACATAACCCTCCTTGAAATGTTCTCACTGTAATCTATCAACCCTAAATCAAGCTTAGCAATTGTTTCCCAAGAATCCCAACAATCAATCCCAAAACGTAGTTTAAGAACACTACCCCTAATCACTTCCAACAAGCATACTCTGTCAGGTTCATCACTTGTAGATTCAGATGACTTGCTGATTTGAACTACATTATAAGAACTACAACAATCTCGAATAAGGACCGAGGAAGATAACCATGAAGAAAGTGGACCAATAAAATGTGCCAAAATCTGTCCCGGATTAAGAATACGTCATTGAGTAGCCAAAGATGAAAACGTTTTTTTTTTTTTTTTCCTGGGGTGGTGGGGGTGTAGTTATGATATGGCTCCATATAGAAAACCTATTACTGGTTCATAAAGTAGGTCATTCCACAACCTGTGCAAGTAAAAGAAAGTTGATTTCATGTAAACACACAATAGAAAAGAAAAATGAAAAATATAATGACTAACAAAGAGCAAACATATAAACCCACAAACACTGGAAGAAACAAAGTAACATGATGAAACAAATATAAAGCTGCTAAAATTATCGAAAGCAGGAAAAGCAACAAAGCCCTTAACGATAGCACCACATAAGAAATTATATCACAACCATTTTTTCAGAAATACATTAAAGCAAAGGAATATTTACCGTTTCTAATCGCAGAACAAGAACATCCCTCTTTTGACCAATGCGATGAGCCCTAGCCTGTGCTTGCAGGTCAACCTGAGAGCAACATGAAGAAACCAGCAAGCTTTTGAATGCAGCTAATATAATTTATAAATTGATAACAATTCGTTAAAGAGATGAGCTTTTATATATTGCCTGAGGATTCCAATCAGTGTCGAATATGATAACAGTATCAGCAGCTTGGAGATTCACTCCAACACCTCCAGCCCGAATGCTATACCACATAAAGACACAAAGTGCAATTGAAGTTACTGCATAGAATATGCTAAACATCTTGCAGCAACAGATTACTGAAGATGCCTGGAAATAAGTATGCATGGCTGCATAGAATATGCTATCCATCTTACCTGAGCAAAAATATAAAAGCAGGAGAGTCTGGTCGATTGAATTCCTCAATAAGAGCACCACGATCATTTCCTGATGTATGTCCGTCCAATCGAAGGTATCTGTAACGTTTCCAGTGGAGATAATCTTCCATAACATCAAGCAGCCTTGTCATTGTTGAAAAGAATAGAACCTGCAGGATAAACCAACCAGAAAAAACCTGATTAATCATCCACACATTAAGAGAATGGAAAGTGCTTAGGGTATGGAGAACTGGAGAAGAGAACTTGTAGAACTCTCAGCCCCTCGAGTTAAGGGTGTCAATTTGGAACCAAAACTGAATACCAAAACCGAAACCAACAGTTTAAAACAGTACCGAACCGAACCAAATAAGAATCAGTACAGTTTCAATATAAAAAATTGAATCTTACTACGGTAAGGTTCTGGTATCTAAGGCAAAACCATTCGGTACGAACAGAACCATACCCATAGTTCTAAATTTTGGAAAGGTCGAGAATTCAGAAGTTTCAATGGTTTTGACCCACCCAGAGATTTCCGAGTTCCAAAAATTTCGACCCTAATTTCGGAAACTTTTGGAAATTTCGACCCTAATTTGTAGAAATGGCCTAAAAAAATACCTGGTTTTGACCAGGTTTTGGAAATTTCGACCTAAATTTCGATTTTGACCTTGGTCGAACCCCAAGATTTACCTTGACCATACCGAATTACCTATTCCCAAAGCAAACCAAGTATACACATCTATAATAATTATTATAATTATATATTATGTCACTAAATATATATTATATATGCATCCGAACAACATCAACTCAGCCTTTTCCCAACTAAATGGGTTCAACTACATGGATCCATGAGACGGGAAAAACTACATAAACTAAATTAAATAGAAAGGAACACAGCAACACCTCAAAAACATCCTACCTAAATGGGATCTGCTACATAGATCCTTGCCCTCCAAACAGCTATATTGGAGGTCATACTAGAATCAACACATTATATATGGATCTCATATAATTATATATGAGATGCAGTTTATGAAACCATATAAAAATCACACCAAAACTGAACCGAATAAGGAACCGTTTATCAAACCAAATAACAACCGTCCCAAAACCGAACCAACTTGATACGATTTCGGTATTGAAATTATGTTCGAGTTCTCGGTATAGTTCAGGTTTCCCCTTTCCGTCTCTTGCACCGAACCAAAACTGTACCAATTGAATCATACTAGAACCAGAGGTGCCACTATACAAAAATTCAAGAACAACAACTCAGCCTTATCCCATCTAAATGGGGTCAGCTACATGGATCTTTGCCCTCCAATCAGCTCGATTTGAGGTCATACTTGATACAAGGCCTAAGCTATGCATATCTTTCCTCACCACTTCTCCAAGGGTCATTTTACCCTAGCTTTTTAGTTCCTTCAATCTAAATCAAATCACTCCTCCATACTGGAGCATCCAAAGGCCTCCGTTGAACATGATCATGCCACCTCAAATGACTTTCTCATAGCTTATCATGTATCAGAATTACTCCCAAATCATCTCTAATATGATTATTCCTTACTTTATTCTTCTTACTTTTGCCACACATCTATCTCAACATCCTCAACTCCGCTACATTGAGTTTATCTACATGATGCTTTTTAACTACCCAACATTCCGCGCCATACATCATAGCCAGTCTTATGGTTGTCCTATAAAATTTACACAATACTCTGGATGCACAATCTCCACTTCATCACTCCTATTTTAATTCTCTGTGAAACATCATCCTCTATATCACCTTATTTATTTATGATTGAGCCCAGATACCTACAATAATCACTTTGTGGAATATCCCTCTCAACAATTTTCACCACCTCATTATCTGTCCCATGCAACATAATGAGTCCCATCAAATATTCTTCCTAATCTCTTCCTTGCGAGCTGGCTATGGGACCTACCAAATCTGAAGGAATTTATCTCTTTGAACAGGCTGTCTGATGGCTGCAAACAGGGCCCAGTTTGTGGGCCTAAATAATAACAGAATATGGCCCACAAACACTGAATCGATAGGGGAAATTCAGGACAGAAAACTGGCCTTAAATAGCCCCAATTATGGGCCTGCCTTGGAACCCAAATGAAGGACTTGTGCTACATCATGCCTCCCTGATTGCCCTGAGTTGGTCGTTCTCCTCCAACCACTCTCACCACTCTAACGGCCGCCCCTGGTGTGGTGCCCCTCCAAAATTCAAGTTCCACTGTTGTCTTCTTCTTCCCAGCTTCTCCATATCAAGATGTCCGACAACTTCAACCTCCAAAGGAACCCCAACTTCTTTTTCACTGCCATTTATACCTCTCAACTATGCTTCTAAGAGATCTTCTCGTTGGCAGACCTCCATCTAATTGCTTTGCAGGTGGGATCCCTTCCCAGACCTTGGCTGGTGACTTTACGTTGTTCACTTTGGTCACGAAAATTTGGGAGAAGATCATCTTAATGATGCCTTAGTAGATGCTTTCAATGATTGTCTTGACGACATTGGCACGAATGATTTGAGATGGACTAGGCTGAAATTCACCTGGAAGAATAGAAGAAACGGAGATTCCAAAATTCTTTGTAACCTTGATAGGGCTATGATTAATGAAGCTTGCTTTCCTCCTTCCCCTCCTAACATGCTATCTTTGATGCGCATGCGCCTGGCATCTCAAACCCCAGCCCCATTGTTCATATTCATCCCTACATCTCATTCAGTGCGAAGCCGTTCAAATTCTATAATATGTGGTCCTCTTATGCCAACTTCCTCAACATAGTTCAAGAGGCCTCGGACAAGCTGGTTCAAGCCCACTTTATCCCCCTTATCTCCTTTCCCCAGAAGCTCAGGAATGTAAAGATTGCTTTTCACTCGTGGAGCTCCTCAAGCTTTGGAACATCTCTACCTTGGCCTCAGATTGTAGGGTAGAGTTATCTGATATACAGCTCAGATTCTAATCTAATTTTCATAACGATTCTTTGGCTAAAGGAAAGAAATTCGTCTCCAAAGACCTTAAATCTTTAGTCTCCCAAGAGGAGAGCATTATATAGAAGTCTAGAGTCTAGTGGTTGGAGCTAGGTGACTCCAACTCCGGATATTTTCGCAGGTCCATAAAAGCTAGAACCAACGCAAACTCCATCACCATGCTTTTGCCTAGAGACTGCTCCCCCTCTCAAAAGTGAAAGAAATCAAGAGTGAGGGTGTCTAGAGAAGGCATGTTGGTCTTTGCGTCAATAATAAAAAATCATTCTTGCTCTTGGCTGGTGTCTCTGAGGTTGACAAGCTTCATTTGAAGGACAAAGCAAGGTTCTCGTAAGGTCATCTCCTAGTCAAGTATTTGGGCATGCCCTCAATCCCCTCCAAATTGTTCACTCATCACTACTCCCCAATTTTGGATCTTATAAGCAGAAGGATCCAACTTTGGAAGGGCAAGCACCTATCTTATGATGGTCGGATTGAATTGATCATATCCATGCTCCAGTCCCCATACATTTATTGGTCGGGTATTTCCAAGCTTTCCCAATCTTCCATCAAGAAGCTTTAGTCCCCGATGTGTGCCTTCCTCTGGAAAGGCTCTGACACCACCACATTCCTCCACCCTATTACTTAGGCTTTTGTTTACCTTCCCAAAGATGGGGGAGGCCTTGGTTTGAAAAGAATAAAGGATGTTAACTTTTGGGTATCCTCAAGCCAATTTGGAAGCTAGCTTCCAAGAAGAAAAGCATTTGGGTATACGGGGTGTACATCAAACTCCTCTAGGAATTCTCAAACATTCATTTGGAGATAAATCCAAATACATTTATATCTATGACAGGTTGGCCATGGTTTCAAACATCCTCCGCTAAGATGGTTGGGACCCTTTCTTTCTCTTTCCCCTTGTTAGCCTTAGGGATGCTCTGCCGACCATTAGTGGAAGGCCCAGAGGGAGTGGCAAAATTGTTGTATGGTTTGCTTCCTCCACGAGCTAGTTCAACTCCCTAGTCCAATTCCTTGGTGTCGAATTGTTTCGTTCAAGGGACACATCCCCAGCATGGCTTCACTGTTTGGAGAGCACTCAACTACTCCCCGCTCCCTCCTAACACAAACTTTCCTTATTTAGGGACATATTCCGGCTTCCCCCGTTTGGTTCCACTGTTAGAACTCCCCTGAGACCTGGACCACCTTTCATTGCTTACCCCTTCTCCACCTCAATTTGGAAAGGGCTCTTGCCAAATGTTGACGTCAGAGGAGAAGAATCCTGCCTTCTAGAGAATGGAATTGGGTGGATATATCCTTTGTTGTAACTCCAGTTGTAATATAGATGAATATAGATGATAAGCTAGACTTCAACACCGCCATTTACCATATCTGGATGAAGCATAATCTCAGAAGATGGACCCAAAGTTCAGAACACCCCAACAGATTTGGGACACCATTGCCTTCGACATTAGAAAAGCAAGCTATTTGTGGTCTTCAAGTGCATTGACTTCTCAAGGAACAAGCTTATTGTTGATTCCTAGGGCCTCCCTTTTCTTTATACCTGCCCCGTGACCCTCCTAGCTGAGGATTGGGCTTCGCTTTGTAATGCTTTTCTTCTACTCCTCTGTCTTCTTGGGGAGTCCCTTTTTTTCTCTTCTCATAATATATTTTATTATTCACCCAAAAAATGAGGTTTTCAAAATAATTTGAAAGTAAATTACCATTATGTCCTCCTCAATCCCCCCCTTCCCCCCCTCCCTTCTGTCCTCGTCAATAAATCCATCCCAATAACCTTGTCGTGAACCTTTTCTCCATTCCCTCTGATGAGGAAATCCTTTTGGCTATCCTCTCTCATAAAGCCAATAAGGCTCCTAAGCCTGATGGTTTCAGCATGGAATTCTTCTCCTCCTGCTGAGAAATCATAAAACCAGACTTCATCCTTGCCATCAGAAGCTTCTTTTTCAATCCCTCTCATATCAAAGGTGTCAACCACAATTTCATCTGTCTCATTCCCAAGCATGAGGGAGCCTCCTCCGTGGCTGACTTCCGCCACATCTACCTTTGCAACCTCTTCTAAAAATTCATCGCCAAAATCGTTGCCAATCAAATTCAATCAATTGTGGACTCTCTAGTCACCCTAACCAATCTGCTTTCATTGCTAACAGAATCATTTCTGATAACATCATCCTATGTCATGAGGTGGTTAGAGGATTTGATAGAAAATCCCACTCTGCTACTGCCCTCGTCGAGATTGATATCCATAAAGCCTTTGATTCCATTCACTAGGATTTCATTTCTACAGTCCCTAGCCAGATGTCCTTCCCCTCTGCCTTCATACATTGGATCCACTCCTACATCTCCGACCCCCATGTTTTCTGTCCTTGTTAATAGTAGTCTGGATGGATAATTCAACTCCTCTGTGGGTATCAGGCAAGGCTGCCCTCCCCTCCCTCTTCTCCTTAGAATCAAAAGATTTAATAGGGATTTTTTCTTGAATCATACCAAAAGAAGTTGGAAACGGAGACGGACGAGGATGAGGGTTTGGAGGAGGAAACCGAATTTCAACCTCACCATTAGGATGGGTAATATATTCGGGATCTGTAGACTGGACTGGCTCTGGAGGGGCCTGTGGTTGAGAGGCTGATACTTGTTGTTCATAAGCTGTAACCCAAGAAGAGGGAAGGAGACGAAGGAGATCATCTCTGGATATTTGTCCCTCGAGGTCCTCTATAGATCCATCCAATCGGCTACTGACCTCCACCTCATCACTCCCATCCCCAAATTCAAATCCATTGGTCTCACTCACCTTGCCTTTGCTGATGACCTCATGATCTTCTCCAGGGCTGACCCTCTCCATCTTCTCCATCATTTCCTCCCTAAATCCTTTGGATCCCTCTCTGGCCTCTGCGTCAACTTAGCAAGTCCCGTATCTTCCTTGTTGGAGTCTCAGACTCAATCAAAGACACCCTCCTTTAGATCTTTGGCTTCTCCCTTGGCTCCCAGTCGGTCAAGTACTTGGGCCTTCCCCTCATTTCGTCCAGACTATTTGCCCCTCATTGCACCCCCATGCTTGACCTAATGAGGAAAAGGCTTCAGCTTTGGAAATGAAAGCTTTTATCCTATGCGGGCCGCCTTATCCTTGCTAGATCTGTGATTTAATCTATGTACATTTTCTGGACGGGTGTCTTCTCTTTTCCTATTTCTATCTCCAAAGCCATCGAATCCATCCTCTGTGCCTTCCTTTGGAAAGGCACAGATCAGTCCAAATTCCTCCATCCTCTCAAATGGGCCTTTGTCTGCCTTCCGAAAACTAAGGGAGGTCTGGGTCTGAGAAGAGTCAATGATAACATCAAAGCTGGCACCCTCAAGCTCATATAGAGAATTACCTCCAAGCACAGTTGTATCTGGATCAACTGGATATACTCCTCTCTCGTAAAAAAATATTCCATTTAGACAGTATCTCCTTCTTTTGACGCTTTATGGGTCCAGAGAAACTTCCTCAACCTCATAACTCTTGCCCTCAATGCCATCTCCTCCTCCATCAGCAATGGATCTTCCACCTACTTCTGGTTGGATAATTGGCACCCTGCAAGTGTCCTCTCCATTGTCAGCCCCCCAACTGTATACTCGTCTGGCATTCCTAGAAATGCAATGGTTGATTCCATCATCTCAAATGATAGTTGGTCCACTCCCCTATCCCCTTCCCTTGCTAATATCTGGGCAGATCTCCCCCCTCCACAGGGATGCCCGTGAGGGCAGGATTTTATGGAATCATTGTACCAATGACCGCTTCTCCTTTACCTCTCCGCCTAGAACCTTATCTGTCCCACTGCCACTAGTCCCTTGGCACAATGTTGCTTGGTTGCTTGGTTCAAAGGCCACATCCCCTGTCATAGTTTCACCACCTAGCGAGCCCTGAAGGACTATCTCCCAACCCAATCCTTTCTCATCCATCGTCACATCTAAGCCTCCCCTTCTTGTTGTCTCCGCTGGAACAATATTGAAGATATAAACCACATCTTCTTCAATTGTCCCCTCTCATCTCTCTCATCTGTAAAAAAAGTCCTTTCCCATTGTTGGCCTCCTAGGAGACCCATTTTACCTTTTCATAGGGAATGGAACTGGATTGATATGACCTCTCAGGTACCTCCATCTGCGACACTACGGGCAAGTTTGCACCATTATTAACCACATTTGGATAGAGCGGAATATTCGTAGATGGACGGCCAAATCCCAGTTTTACGATCAGATTTGGAATGTAATCTACTTTGATGTTCACTCCAAATTTGCTTCTCTCAAGCAAAAACCTATCAAGAACTCCTAAAGGAACAGGCTCATTGATGTTGCCTGGGTCTCTCCTCTTTTTTAGCTTTTCCCCATCCCCACTATGATTTGTATCCCCCTTAGTCTTTTTTCTCTCTGTCCCCCCCTGAGGTGCTAGCCTCATCTTGTTAGCCATGCTTTGCCCCCTATCCCCTCCCCCTTTCTTTTGTTTTGCTTGTCTTTGCCTCGTGGGCTTGGTTTCCCCCGTCCTTCCTCTTGTATATTCTTTCCCCTTTTAATGCATTATTTATTCATCCAAAAAAAAAAAAAAACTTACAATTATGTCATTCTCTTAAGTTGTCAATGTCTTGAACAATTTTCAAATACGCATGTGAAAGGAATTTACCCTCATTGAAAGAAGTGGGTTATACTAAAAGAGGCAAAAGAGTAAGGTTAAACTTTTTCTTCACCAACTTTGGTTACACAAATATTTTCCCTTTAAAAATATCACTTAGCCTCAAGCGTTGTAGCCATCTACCATTCCATAAAAATGATATTTTCTCCAAAAGTTTGGGTAGTTGAGCTATATATTCAAATTGGTGGGTAGCTTAGCTCTCTCTTTTTCTCAAATGAATATTGAAGAGATTTTCCCTTTCATAATGTGGATAAGGTGAGTTGTTCCTGGTTATTCTCACTCTAGGAACTCGTATTGGTGGTTTCAAAACCACCCAAATTTCGCCAAAACAGTATACTTTTTCCATGTGTTTTGATTTGACCATTTTGAGGGCTAATGGCCAAAATGAGCGAAACGACATTACTGGGATGACCGAAATTTCAATGATATAGTGCATTTTTTTTTTTTTACCGAAATGAGCAAAATTTCAAAACGAAGTGACTAAAATATGAACGAAATTGTCTTTTTTTGTGCTTTTGTATGCAGTTTCGTTTCAGTAAAAAAAAAAAAAGGATTTCGGCGAGTTTTCGAACCATGGTTTTCCATCAATTTTCACACCTTAACTTTGGTCTAATCTACTCTACCTGTACATGATGAAATTGAATATTTATTATTGAAGAAGTCAAATAGTTTAGCCATTCAAATATCAAATAATACGTTGACTACATACACAAAGAAAGATTGGTAAAGGTGGACCAACAAAACATGATGTAAATAAGATGACATAATGATTAAACCAAATCTAATTAAAAGGAAGGGAGGAATGTCTTGGCCACATTACTATCAGAAAATTTCCACATACCCTATGATCAGTCGCTTTTAGCTTGGGTAGTAACCTATCTAACATTTCAAGCTTTCCACAAAGTCTTACAAGTGGAGGCAGATAATGTTTTGGTATTAAAGTATCAACCTACAAAAAGAGATCAAATCATGAGATGAAAATGTAAAAAGGAAAAGGAGACTCACTACTGACTCCTCAACAGAAATTCAACGAAAGAACAACAAAATAGCATGCCTCTTCTGCATGAAGTTGGCTGATGTATGGATGATTGCATATATTACGTAACTCCATAACAGAGTTATGCACCGACCGGCCCTGATCACACAACGCAATCAGATTTAGTATAGAGTAAGTACTAAGTAACGACATGAGTTCACTGCATCAGAACATGATCAAGCCAGTCTTTAAATAAAGAGAAGAAAAGAAAATGCAAGGAGAACCTTTGAACTTCCAATGGAACCAAGATTTTCTTCAACCCTCTTCATTAAAAGCTTCTGATAGGCCGAAGCCTCACATCTTACTAGTCGTTCAATCTTCTCGGGCAATTCATTCTCAACCTACCAAAACAGCATTTAAAATAAAATAACATCAAAACCAAAGAAAAGCATTATATGTTCTTAGCTGATGAGAAACAAAAGACATGAATGGCAGATATTGTAAAACAAAATCCTTCGTGAAGTCCTCAGGCAAGTGAAAAACAATTCATCGGGATGATTTGTGGTGAACGGAACCCAAAATCAGGGAGCTGTTTTATACGAAAATACAAAGGAATCTGATAAGATGACCACTAAAACAATTCTTGATCTTGAAATATGTGAACCACTACTTAGATACAGAACCAACTGAAAACCTTACTTCCACAATGTCTTTTCTTCAGTTGGATAAATCATTTCCATAAAAAAGCTTTATGAAATGTACAATGCATAGTAATGGTATTTATTTTGATCAACCACAAAAGATATTACACTAGTATAAAAGAAAACTGCATATGTATAGTATAGGGATGTGAATCCCCTAAAGTACATGCACAGAAAGTATAAAACAGTTATTTGCCATTGCCAACTCCACAGAATGATAATTTAAGAAACCAACTCTACCACCCCACCTCACCACTCTTATTCTGATTTTGGCAATGAAAATTTTAAGCAACCCAAGTTAGAACACCCCAAAACAAGTACGATGTAATTCTCATTGCAATCATGAAGTTAATTTCTACATGGCTATGACTTGGCACAGTTGCAGCCCATAACCCTATAACAACAATTCAACTCAACTAAGCCTCTTACCTACTAATTGGGGTCTGTTACAAGAATCAGAGTGTTAGTCCAAAGACATCCATAGGGTTAGCGCTACAAAATTTACAATGACAAACTAACTTCGACATTGCTTTGATTTGAGCATGCTTATACCCCACAATAAACTCTACAACAACAATTCAAATCAACTAAGCCTTCTCCTACTAACTGGGTCCACTGCACAAATCCTACTTCACCATTCAACTCTTATGTACATTCCCCTTGCTTCCAGGTAACAATCATGTAAAAGAAAAAATTTCAAGCAAATTCCCATCCTTTTATATGGATTTTGCCTGATTATTTTCCTTTTACAGGGATTTTACCTGGAACCAAACATAACCTTAAAGTCACATTCGGTGCAAGTCGAAAGACATTTATATAGTTAGCCCTACACAATTTACAGTGACAAAGCTAAGCTCTATACTGCTTACTAGACAAGCAAGGCTGCTCTTCATCACTATTCAACCTTTTTTTTCTTTTTTTTGTTAGCTGAGGTGACGACTTTGACAATTAGTGTATATTTAGAAATGTAACTTACAGGATGAACTACATGGAGAAGGGAGGGTAACATGATTAAAGAGACAGGAAGACGAACAAATAAATGAAAACCAGTTTGACTGGTTAGCTAAACTGGTATAGACGACCAGCAACGCCACATATTCTGGTTCCCAGCTCCAAAAATCCTGCTGGTTAAACTGGGAAACCAGAGCTGGACCCCTTTCCTGTTCACAGCAAGGTATGTTTCTCAAAATACGAGAGAGAGAGCAACCACAACACAGAAGAGGTAAGAGTACACAGGCATCACAGATTTTTATTAAAATTGATATGCCCATAGAACTTCCCAGGCTCAACTGTTGACAGTCTAAGCAATGCACCAATCTGATTGGCACCATGGAATCAAATGGAGTGAATGAAGAGTCATCCAATTCCATCATCAATGGCAGACTGAATCAACAATTATTCTGATCTCCAGTCATAAAAAAGTATCCACTTACAAAATTCAAGTGAGCTATATTGGCTGCAGTTCCAAAAAAAGAGACCCACAGCCCATCAGACGGGTTCTGGAGTGCATGAAACACCCAGACCCAGTCCTCCAGTTTGTGGCCACGCACACACACAGAGGTTGAGACTGGTTTACTACGTAAATAATGTAGCAAAGAATAGTAACAAAACTTTGTCAATTGTAAACTGTTTTCAAATAATATACCTGTGATATTAGCCTGCCTTCAGAAGTAACACAGACTAAAGAAAAGATCTTTACCACCACCCCAGAGCATGATTTGTCAAATCCCCACCCAAAAAAAAAAAATTTAGGGCTTTTGGAGAAATAAACATTAGAATACGGCTGACTAGAAAAATCCAAGTGGAAAAATAAAAAATTGTCGCTTCTATTAGCATGGAGAATCATTTACGGACCTTGTGTTTCAACCTCCGAAGGACAAAAGGTCGAAGAACTTGATGAAGTCGATTTATGATCAAAAGATTTTCCTCCTCAGATAGTAGAGCCTGCTCAGTGATAAGCATCAAGAATGAAAGAAAAATTCAGGAAAGGGTTTTACAGGGAAATTAAATAATTAAAAAAATCTATTTCACAAAGCACTTAAAAAAGGTCAAGGCTTACTTCATCAGGTGAATTATCACCACTACTCTCAAATGGTTTGTTGAACCATTGAGAAAAATCCTCTGATGAGTTGAAAATGTTTGGTAACAAGAAGTTGAGTAGGGCCCACAATTCCTCAAGGTTATTCTACACAAAAAATAAAGATATAAAAGAGTTACCAATAGTATCTGCAAGCAACAACTAGAGGCCATGCAAAATTTCAAGTCAGAGCCAGACACGGGAAATCAACAAATTAAAACAGAAATTTCTAACCACAGATCCAACAAGCATAGCAGAATCAAGACGACATACTTATTATCATCCCAGAAACCTTTTTGGGGGGAGGGGAGGAAGCAATTATGATGGTTTATATACCAGACAATTGATTAAGAGGTGAACTTGTTAAGGAGGTGAAAATCTATAAATAAAAAAGCTTGAATCTTCATTTAGCTGAAGAGAGGGGTAGGGGGTTCTTTCATCTCATGGTGTCAGACTCAAAAGAGCAACAGCAAGACTCAAATCAGGAAAAAGAGAAAGGCGCTACCCTAAACAGAGAACAAGCTAGAAGCACAAGATAGGATCATCATTAACCTGTAGAGGTGTTCCAGTCAACAGCAATCTATGAGAGCTCTGATAGAGTTTCAAGTCTGCATTCAGTTTGCAGGAAGCATTCTTTATGCGATGACCTTCATCGATTACAATATAATGCCAATGTATTTTGCTTAGTCTAGGTCTATCATGTTTATTCATCAAGTACTCATATGTTGTCAGAAGGACATTGAATTTTCCATGGACAATTCTTTCCCTGCAGGAACAAATGAAAGTTGGAATCATTCTCTAAGCAAGCCAAATGACCCAGAAAGCAAATTTCACAATGATATGCCATTACTTGAATAACCGACGCCGCTCCTCAGGAGGTCCAGCATATGCAATCTTGTTTATACCAGGGGCCCAGTTGCTAATTTCTGATTCCCATCCTGATAACACAGAGGAAGGTACTACCACTAGGAAAGGTCCTCTATCATTTTTTGTTTCCATTAGGTAACAAATCAGAGCAATAACCTGCAAAGGTACAACTTATCAGATTAGTATTAAGTCCAGTAGCTGTGACAGACAGAGACCAGAAAGAGGCCTACATTAAAGTATTGTTTGGTTCCAATGACACCAAGACATACCTGGACAGTCTTTCCAAGACCCATTTCGTCAGCAAGAATTCCATTCAAATGATTATTGTACAATGAAACCAACCACTGAAGACCATTCATTTGGTACCTACATATCAAAAAAATGAAACATTCGAAACACGAAGTTAAAAACATAAATTTATCCGAGAAAGTTTTATCTGCAATCTAAACTCCACCAGAAATGCTTAAAAACAATCCACACGAGGAGAACTTCTGAAAGGAAATCCAGAAACAGAGTAAAAAATCAACTTACTCCCTCAGTTTTCCACCCTGAAGACAAGTTGGCTGCTCTGTTATGTTCTCTTTTATACTGCATTAGACAATGTTCAATACTTCAACATAATAAATTTCCAACAGAAACAATTACGTCCCAATCAATAGGCAGAATTCTGTTGTGATAAACAAATTAAAGTATATTCAACAATAAAAAGAAAGCAACCCAGTGCACGAGGCTCCCGCTACTGCAGGGTCTGGGAGGGGCAAATGTACACAACACAGCCTTACCCCCAGCTTTACAGGAGAGGCCGTTTCCAAGTTTCGAACCTGTGACCAACATGTTGCAATAGTGCAACTTAACCCTTGTGCCACAGGCTCGCCCGCTTAAAGTTTATTCAACAATCTTAGCAATAAATTTATAAAACCCCAAAAAGAAAAAGAGACGGAAGAAGTGACAGAAGGAAAACCAGGCCTTCAATAATAATCCTAAATTTAAAGTTGGAATATTAAGGCCTATCAAGAAAAAAAAAAGTTGGAATACTAAGGGGGGGAAAGAACTTCAATCATGGCGATCCAAACAAAAGGACAAAGGTTCGACATAAATACCTATGAGCCATCAGATAGTACTTTTCATTGCTTTCCAGATAATGCTGCAAACAAAATTTGATTGAAATCAGATAAGAGTTTTTTTTTTTTTTTTAAAGGACCACAAATTGGATACTTGCCTGTGCCTGGTCACTCTCATCTTCATTCTCAATAGCAACCTCATTGTTCTCAACAACATTTGCAGATCTACCCTCATCCTTTTCCATCTCAAAACGTCGTGCCGTGGTCTTTGACTCTTGTACTTTGGCACCCAGCTTCTGAAGATATTTTTCAGTCTCCTTGAGCAGTTGCTTAACACGATCCGATTTGGCATCCTATATGATTATGTAAATGTAATAATGTGAAATAAAAAGCATACATTCTACTTAACATTCAAAAAGGAGAAAGGATAACAATAAGTATACACCACCATAGGGCACCAAAATTTAATAGATCTACCAGACCTGAACCATTCGTAAGTACCCCTCCACATCATTGTTCTTTAATAGGTTAATCTTTTCACGCTGAATTCTGTCAATCTTCTCACGGTGTATCCGCTCCTTCCTTTTATGGAACTCTTTTACATGCTTGTTGAAACCCTTCCAGCGCTCTCTCTTAATTTTAAACCAGTCATCCATTCTCTCCCTAAAATTTAAAGTAACCAGTCAAGTTATAAGAACAAATATAGCAATGAGGGCATCAGATAAAATGAATTAATCAAAAAGAACCCCGCTTGTAAAAGCAAATGAATTGGCTAACTTAAGAAGGAATTCAAGGAATACAGAAAATTCTATATATACTGACCCACCGTAAACGTGACTCATATTTCCACATAAACCTAAGAACACTTACAAAATAATGCATAACTGAAACATAATGAGAAAAATATATCAATAAATTCGTCAAGCTCAAAGATACACACTTGTGAACTTCTATCTCAGTAAAGAACTCCTTCTGCCTCTCACGAATTCTCTTCTGTCGCTCCTCCTTCATTTTCTGTTCGAATTTTTCAACCTGTTTTACTCGCCTTCCATGCCTATGTTTCTTAACTGCTTTCAAACGATCCATGTCAGATGTGACAGGCTTGAAGAAATCATGCAGAAAATCACTGCCACAAGAAAACAAATACTGTCTCAGAAGATTAAAAAGAAGGCATAGAAACACCCAGTCAGAAACACAGGATGATATGCTCAAAATTAACCATGTAAATAAACAACAGATACAACTTTAGAAATGCCAGTTAGACTATTATATATAATTACCTCCGCAATCGACGTTGAAGCCTAAGCAGCTGGAGCTTTTTGAGTTCAATAACACTTCTTGTCTTGGCAGAAATATCTTCAGAGGAACTCACAGTCTCCTGCACCATAAGAGTTAGCACAAATCGAAGTTTACAACTACAAAAAAAATTTCCACCTAACAAAAACAACGCATTTCATTTTAATTTTTTCAATGCATAGAAACTAGCATTGATATGAGAAATTTAAAGACGATAATAAACCTCACAGTACAAAACAAGTAGTTCACCTCACAGTACAAAACAAGTAGTTCAAAAGAGTTGTCCACTTAAACTTAAGTGTCAGAAAATCCAGAAGCAAAGCCACTGAGAATAAGTATATTTCGTTTCAGATATGAAAGTAAAAATGACTTACAAATAAGGGAATAACAGGTTATAACTTGTGACAATATCCTCCATGGAAAGATGGAGACCATTAGAATTAGATTATGTGGTTTTGGCAAATTTCATAATCTATTTAATCACTATTGTCACAATAGAAAGCAACCAAAAGAACCTTAGAAGAGGTAGTTTTGGCAAATAGCAACCGCACACAACCCTTTTCACTTGATTCTTGTTTAACTTTATCTAGACAACAAATCTCTGAAGGAGCTCTGATCACATTTCCCAATCAACATCCAACTCATCTTAAAATGAATTATCCCTGTAACTATAATCCCTCTCAGGCCATGCCCATTAACAACCTAGTTCCTTACTTCCTCCCATAACTCCCGTCACTATATTTTCCACTTACCATTCTAGAAAACGTGCTCCTCAATATACTCTAATCTTCTTTAAGCACCAAACCCACAGCTCATTTGCCACTTCCAAATTCAATTTTACATTACCTGTGAAAAACCTCCATGCCCTCTCCAACACCACCACCACTCCTAAAAGGTAATCATTTATTAATTAAAGCAACAGTAAGGCAAAACAAAAAATAAAAAGAATAGGGCATGTATTTCCAAATACTTTGCAATATTTAATTGAACTTATCCCTCATTTAATTGAGCCAAAAACTTCAATCTCTTGCCACGCCCTCCACTCACTCGCTTGAGTCGGACTCTATCTCTATTTTTGCTTGGAGGATCATTCGTCCTTCACTCTCTTGCTATCACCCGTAGGAAGCAGAACATTGTTTAAATGCTACAAAGAATCAACTAGGTGAGCCTTTTAATTGACCCAAAAACTTCAACTGTTTCTTTATCCGAAACTCCAATTGTTTAAGTACTATAAAAAAATAATTAGGTGAGTCTTTCAGTAATTCTCCTTTGATGCTTAATCTTCCTGAATCAGACTATGTAAACAGAAAACAGATTCATCAGTATATGCCAAGTTTGGGTTTCTAAATGGGTTTCTCAAGAGCATAAATGGCACCATAGTTTTATTCTTCCTACGATTCAACAATTTCCACTTCATGACACCAATCACTTTATTCTTCTTACTATTCAACAATTTCCTAGGTAAAATTAAATCAGTGTTCAATTTAGTTTCAGATTCTTATTTCTTGCTTGTTATATTATCAAGTTGTGCAGATACTACGTCATCAGGAGCCTAATTAGATCCGTCCACGAGTCTTGAGGCTCTGTGAACATGTAGCAGTCAAAATCTAATTCTAAACCATCAAACAAATATGTATTTACTTCACATATGTTTCAGTTTTTTTTTTTTTTTTTTTTTTTTTTTTTTTCGGTGGGGGGGGGGGGGGTGGTTGGGGGTGGGGGGTTGTAAGAACATATTTCAGTTAAGATGAAAGAATGTGTTTGAGTGTGTGTATGTGCCGTTGTGAGCATTTTCCCTGATGCATGTTGTGTGAAGAAACAAAACTTGAAAAGAAAATCCCTCTGAGAGAAAGAAAGGGAGAAAAAAAAAGAATCAAACAAAATGCTATTACTTTCAAAACACACCTTTAATTTATCAAAAGAACCAGTAATTTTTTCCTCCATCTTCTTCTGTTTCAGGGCCCAATTTTCTTCACCAAGCAGCTTCCTTTTCTGCCAGTCCATAATCCACTTTTCTGAGGTGGTGTATTTCGGAGAAGGTGGTGTCTCAGTAGATGACTTTTCCTCCTCTTCTTCCTCCGGAGATTTTTCCAGCACAGTAATTGGATCCCTATTGATGGAAATCATCTTGCATCCATCTGAAGCACTTTGCTTCTGAATCTCAGATCCCCTTTGATCTTCTGGACCGCAATTTGCACCAACAAAAACATCGGCAAAACTATTGAAAACAATAGGCTCCGGTTTTGAGCTATGTTTTCCCCCCTGCAACGCATGCATGGTTAATGGATTAACATCCTTCAGAGACATCAGCATGTGAGGCTCAACTCCTTTCCCTGAAAGTCTAGTCTGCTCTCCCAATGGAACAGAGGATGGGTATTTATCTGTCTGTTGACTTGCTTGCATAAAAGCAGCCTCCACCTTGAACAATTTGTTTACTCTATCGCTGTCACCATAAGTTTGTGACTGGTTTAAGGGATTTTCTGCTCTTTCTAAGACTTGTTCATGCTGAACCATAGAAGCCTCCATCATTCCCCTAGGAGCCTCATTATGATTGCTGATTCCTCTCCAGATTTGGTTTGCCCTTCCCACTTGTTGATGCCCATGGTCAGGATCATCCTACGAATGAATATTATCAGACGAAATCCTACTACTATTCATTGGGAATTGAGGCTCCAAAATCATAGCTACACCTACCTGTGATTCTGCTGTTTCTTGGGTCTGCATTTCAGCCTCAGGTTTTCTTGTTGCAGACAAAAGTCGTTGGCCTTCTTCTGCAAGCACCAACTGGTCAGCAGGTGAACCCTTTTGTTTCTTTGTCTTCTTAATGTTTTTTGTCTCTTTTGACGAGTCAGTATCTATTAGACTTCCAGTGGATGAGGACCCAGGAGGAACTCTTTCAGCATCTCTAATATCATTTGTTCTTCCAGATCCAATCCCTACTCCATTACTGTTAGTTGGCTCCCTCAAGTATGACTCTTTCCCTCTATGGTCTGTCAGTTCCCTACAAGCTCCATCAGCACTGCTACCTGCTTGTTTGACAAGTAAATGAATTAAAGAGTTGTTAATTATATAATAAAGGATAAATCTAAGTGCAGCAGTACCTACCTTCTTTTTGATTGCTTTCTCCAAGTGCAATTTCGAGATGCAGTTTCCTTGGAACCATTCCATTTCTGCACATAAAAAGACAGCTAATTAATAGATTGGACCAGAAACAAAAAGGTATTTTTATGAGGCTGAAACTAGGCAATTTGGGGGATGGACATGCCTGAATGCTAGAAAAACGAGGCACTGGGCTCTGAGTTGTTTCAAATGTTGTTCCTTGAAAGGCATCCCCGAGACAGGAAGCTGAGACATTGGAGTTTTCCCTGTATCTCTAGAAGGTCCACCCTGGGCCATACTAATTTCCATGTTACTGTTTGACTCGCAACCCTGTTGGCACACAGATATCAACTCAGAAAAAGCTTTAATTCACAACATGTGAAAATAAAAATGGGCATCAAACACTAGAAACAAGGCAAAAGCATAACCAACGTGTACAGAACCATTTCAGAACACCAATCATGATTTATGTAGCAAGAAGTGCATCAAAAGACATCATTGATAGCTGGAAACAACTACAGAAATTCATATAAAGGATAGCCTATTGACAATAACTTGAAATTTTATTTGGCAATATGTTCCACTTGTAAGAAATTTCTTTTGCCAAATTCAGTTCATTCCTCAGGTTTTCAAGATCTTGAACCCCAAAGAGTTGGGATGAGTCTTTGTTGAGTCAAGAGCAGAGTATTCATGCACAGAGAATGTGGTAAGGGAAGAAACGCATAAGTGGGCTTCAAATACCAGGAATTTGACAACTGACAAAGGGCCATAACCCAATGCAAGCCTGATGCAGATTCTTCACCAAACTAGGCTTGTTTTATTGGGAATAAGCCTAGGGTTGGGTTCCATACATATTGGGCCATTGATCCCATGTGTTTTGACTTTTGAGTGTGATAGGCCACTTTTATGGGCCTAAAAAAAGGGCTTTAAGGTTGCATACAGGATTTTACTAATTAGTTTCCTTTTTCAGCTAGTTTCTAATTTCAGTTTTTAGTAAGTATTGTATTAGGAGACTAAATTAAGGTTTCCTTTAAGGAACCTTCTATTTTGTAATTCCCTCCCCCATTGACATTATAAATAAAGAAGAGGAGGCTCCTAAAGCTAGAATGACGTTGATGAACAAAGCAATGGCTGCTGCTATTGTCTTCTCCATGAAGATATGTCTTGTGTTTGACCAAGGCTGATGGAACTGGTGTTTGATCCAGTTGACTCTCTGCATGTGAAGCCCGAGAGGTCCTCTTCTACTTTATCTTCTTCTTCTTTGCTGTTCAAGGTGTTCAAGGTGTGAAGCCCGAGAGGTTCTTTCTAACTATCTTCTTCTCATACTGTTATTCAAGCACTCCAAGTTACCGATTACAAGATCAGACCACAGGTAATTTATCAGCTCATCTCTCATTACTTCTATTTTCTGTCCTGAGACGTCCCTTTCTTGTTCCCCAATCAATCCCTTCTCAGACTTAGTCAACAATCAGATTGTGGCCATCTCTTGATTGAGTGTTAGGCCCTACCAGAGGGTGACTCGATGATTTGGGGTCAATCAGATCAACGGCCTGCCTGCTATGCAAAATCCCCCACAGGCGGCTCGATTGGGCTGTTTTGACCTAATCTGGTTCTTCTACTGAGAACGATAGAATGGTTTAGTTTGCTTCTGGTTTCTCAGATGTTTATTCGTGTTTTCCTTATTGTTTCAGTCCTAATTCATCATTCCATTAGTCCCTTCATTATCTGCTTCTATTCTGATTTCTGAAACCCTATAATCTGAGATTGATATTCTCAATCACAGATCTGATCTCATCCTTATCATTATTCTGTTTTGAACTATTCTGGTATTTTATCTAATGTTCTCTGAGAGTACCTTGCAACATTGGGACTAGGTTGACTTGTCAATCCTAGTTCTACATTAAAGCCCCACTGACATGGGGTTTGGGGTCGGGTGGATTGGAGATGCGCCTAATTTTCACATAATTTTGCACAAAGTGGCCAGCCGCTCCAAACTCAGACCTGCATCTTCATGCAGACAACCCAATTTTTTTATCCTTGCACCAAACAACAGTATGGGTTTGAGGATTGACACCGATGCAATCCCAGGTTACAAAACCATACTTTGGGATCACTATGGGCCCACAAGAGTAGTAAATAATTCTATTTAAAGATATAGTGGCAATTCTGTAAATATTCTGAACAGTTGAAGATCATTTGGAAGAAAAACACTCGGGACTAAACTGGAAACAAGTGTTTAAGTAGGAGGGTATTTATGGAAATTAAGGTATGAGGGGACTAAATAGAACCAACTTGAGGGGATAGGGGCTTTCTGTAATTTTAATGAGCAGTACCTTCTTCTTCACCCACGACAAATCAGACAAACCAGCAGCAAGCCAAACTCATTTCACGGGGACTAACTCCTCTCTCTTCCTTCTGGTCCTCCCTCCCCCCCACCCTTTCCCCTATTCGTGGTCAATGGGACAATGTCATTTGGACTCCCTCCCCCTCTCTTTCCTTCTCCTCTGCCTCAGCTTGGGATTTGGTTCGGCCCAGAGGCTCCTTAGTCCCTTGGCGTAAATTAATTTGGTTTTCAGGCCACATTCCCCATCACAATCTCACTGTCTAGAGCTCTCTCCAATTGTCTCCCCACCCAGTCCTTCCTAATCTACTGTCACATCCATGTTCCTCCTGCTTGCTGCCTTTGCAGGAATGGTGTTGAAGATGTGAATCATCTCTTTTTTGATTGTCCATTTTCCTCATCGGTCTACAAGCGAGAGCTCTCCTCCTGCTGGCCCTCTAGAAGAATCCCCCTCCCCCTTCAGCGCGAATGGATCTGGGTTAATATGACTTGTGCTGGCAATTCTATTACGATACTGTCGGGAAGCTTGTTTTTGGTGTCGCCATTTCTCACATCTTGTTGGAACGTAATCTTCATAGATGGACCTCCAATTCCCGATCTTTTGATTTGATTTGGAAAGCCATCTATTTTGATGTTAATTGCAAGCTCTCCTTGATCCATCACCGTAATGTAAGGGATACCCCAAGGAACAGGCTTATTGTTGTGTCCTGAGGTTTGCCCCCTCATATTTTGTTGCCCCCCCCCCACCCCGCGCCCCAAATTGGGTTTTTTTTCCCCCTTCAGGGTTTGCATATTCTCCCGCCACCTCCCCCACCTATCAGTGAAACTTTGTAGGAAGCTCACTAACCCATTGAACTACCAAATCCAAGCAATAGCCATTCAAATATTGGATCAAACATCAGAATAAAGATTTCTGAAGTTTCTCCTGGCAGTAATCTCAAGATCGGCCCTGATAACAGGTATGAATCTCACAGCAGAGGGATTTGTTTGGGTTAAAACTCTCTGGGGTTCTACCATTCTAGACAACCTAGGGTAGTGATGTTAACTCCAAAGCCTCAGGTAGAAAGGGGTTGGGAGGAGAGAGATCAAGCCAAATATCAAAGGACTGTTGGTACGGCTAGACAGGGTACTGGGAATAGATATACCAAATAAACAGCAGTAAAATGGAAAAGGGAAGAACAGGAAGAACAGAAACAAAAATAGAGGAACAGAAAAGGAGATTCAGTGAGAAAGAAGTGAATAAGAGTATAACTGAGAGAAGAAACAGGTTTGGATTGATGCGACCAAATAAATAGAAACTTCTAACACTAGGACTGACTTGCAATAGACATACTTATGCCCCGTGACTCAGTTAACAGCTACTAAATTTAAAAGATAAATGCAATTACAAGAAGGGACCTGACAAAGAAACAACCTCTACCAAACCCAGCATGCAACTGCATCAGACACAATATCATCATTTGGCATCAGTATTTAAGGAACATGCTGAAGTTCAACCTTCGTCTATTTAGAAAGAGAAACATATTTGTCCATGAACAAGGCCCTAAATATTTCTTTTATCAGAAATTTAATATTTGAAGTGAAGTGATAGCTAGCAATGTGCTAAGCAACTAGACTCCTTGGAATGGGTAGAAGTAATAACCCCAACCAGATTTCAAGTCAATTTATAAATTTTCAGCCTTCAACAAAATGATTTCCCCCCTTGGAATTAAGAGAACAAAAGTAATCAAAGAAGCAGAAAAAACTTGGATTTCTTAAAATTCTTAAAAGAAAAAATCCTTCATTTTTTCTTGGCTCCTCAAGGATAATACATTACTAAATTGCCTACTGTTACTGATGCAGTTCAAAAGAACAAGAAGGGCAACAGCAAACCAAGCCATCAAACTGGACCAAGATGGACTAATAGGTTAAATTTTGAGTGTCCAATGGTTATGTGGGCCATGGGCTAAGTATTTTTGGGTTTACAATTGTAATGGGCCACCTAATGTGGATCTGAGATTATTAATTGTCATTAGCGGAGTAATTTTATATTATGCTTGGTGGAAGTTAGGTCAATGTTTGAAGGAAGTTAGTTACATGATTGGTGGATGTGTTAGTGAGTGTTACTTCTTTAATGTTTTGTTATCCTATTTAAGATGTAAGAGGCATAAAGCTCTCAACCAAGAATTAGACAATGAAAACATTGCTTTGTGCATGTGTGTGTGAGTATGAGATGCCTCGTGTTGTGAGAGACAGCAGCTCTTGGTGAGATTCCAAGAGGAGATCGGTGGGAGCCATCTTCTAGCAATTGGGACCAACATATCTTCTTCTTCAACCCAACTCTTAATCTTCAAGTTCAGTCTTCAACCCAGCCTTTGCCCAAGTCAATAAATGCATGGTAAAGTTGTCATTTCAGTTTTCTTTTCTTATTCATTGTTAAGGGCTGTTCTGATTCGGATTTTCTTCTTGAGTTCAATCCGTAGTTTGAGGTATCAGCGAGATCTCGCTAAAATCTTGTTTTTGGCTTTGGAGAGCTGAGACCATAGGTGATACTAGAAACTGACAATATCTGGCTCAATATCTCGGTGTCTCACCTAGATTCGGGCTCATCTCGACTCAACCTAATCACATGATGTTTTAAACCCCATTTCAATAGATTTCTCGCCTTTCTCACTAGATCTCGGCTGTCTCACTCTGCTGTGAAGAAACACCCTCCCACACACACACACACATAAATGCTTCTTCTTGCCAAATCTCACCTCTACAATAGAGATTATCAACTTCAACACTTGGAGATTGAAGATTGACACTTTTTGATATCTTTTAATTCCTTATGCTTATTTAAGTTGTTATACACTTTCACTTGATTTATGTGTTTTAAAAGTATTAGATATTGTGTGGAATAGCCTAAGGTAGACCTATGCCATAGGCTACTAACCTAAGGTCTGAAGTCAAAATACCATTTTGGGTTTTTTTTAAAATCTAATGTTTCCACCATGTTTAAAAGGCCGAAAATAGGCTAGATGACAAGTACCATGGGCTAACTTGCCCATATGGCCACCAAAACCCATCCCCAAGTTTTCCCAAGTTGTCATGTCCAAAAATGCATGGTTACGCAGAGATCTCACTAGACCACGGTTTGTCCTAGGCGAAACCATGAATGAAACCAACACCTCGAACCTTGGTTCAATCATCATCTAAGTTTCAGCCCAGCATTGCAACTCTCTTTCCAGCAGATTGTAAGTGTCGTATTTTCTCTATAATCCTGGTTCGTCCTAACCCTACAGTTCTGGTTTTCTTGTGGAATTCTACCCCTACTGTTAGGTGATTAGACCCCACCACCAACTCTACTAGCCCAAATATTAGGGATTTAAATCCTATTCGGGATCAAGTAGTTAGTTTCTATTTTGTAATGTTCTAAAATAGCTTCTATTCTGAAGAGATACTTAAGTTGTAAGGGATTCTCCCTACCAAACATAGGGGTTTCCTATTTTCTTATTTCCATGAAGTTATAAGTAAAGAGGAGGGGATCATCCCCACTACGAATGATTTTGACAAAAAACCATAGCTCTTTGCTGTGATTTTCTGTGAGATGCAATAGCAACCTTGGTGGGATGCCAAGGTAGCTTGGAGGAAAGCCAAGTAAATTGATGAGATGTTGGTCGAGTTCTAGGTGGGAGACATAGTCCTATCCCTTTCTTTTCCATCTTCTTCTTCTTCTTCTTTTTCTTCCTTCACTGAAGGTCATATTTTGATTCCTTCCCTATCTTACGCATTCAAGTTATTGTTTCTGTTTAACATATAAACTACAATTCTGATTCTATCTGTTGTCATTGTTCCTCTTAGCCTCAGACCTGGTTTTCTAAAGCAGATACAGCCTTCTTTTAGTCTACCATGTCCTTGTTTGTCAGCAGTCTACTGTCTGGTCTCGAGTGTTGTTACAATACTATTGTCCCCACCCCCGTCTAGTTCCAGCAAGTTACTAAATCTGATTACTATCTATCTTAAGTACTGTTTGGTTACTGAATCTGTTCTGAGTTTCTAATATCGTTTTCACTTGCTATTCCTTGATTTAGTAACTTGATTTCTGTAGTTACTAAATCTAATTTCAGCAACTTTCTGATTTGGTATTCTTTTGATTTCTCCAAATCTGGCCATTAGATGCTTATCATATTTTAGGGTTTTATTCAACTGCTAGAGGACATACTCAAGCAGATAACAAGTTTGACCAGAGTTGTGGATCTTAAGATAATTTTCTCCCATTCTAGTTTTTTATCGATGTTCTGAGATCCTGCCATTGGGAAGAATCTGAAACCTGCTGTCAGGTTAATTCAGAGTCCATTAGTTACCAACTTGGCAAGGGTAAGTTAAAGATACTGGCTAAGCCAGGCCTGGAACTTGTTTGAGAGCAGAGATCCAATACCTGCCCCCTTGTAATTAAGAAAGAGATTTCAAATGCAAAGGCAAATACCTTAAGAGCAACCCATCAAAACAAAACTCTATCTTCTGCGCTGGAAGAGTTTCTACTTTCCACTTGAACAAATGAGTACAAAGGAAAGAAGTGAGATGCCACTTTCAATTTTTCCTGATGCTCAAGTCAATCCATCCAAGCTGCATCTCAACTATTTGAGTTCGGTCCATCAATAACAAACAAAAAATTCCACCAACAAAGATATGCTAACAGCCAAGGTGAACTGACTTCTAGGCCTTAACTTTCCAACTGAGCTCAAATGAATCTCACGATAGAAATTCCTCCATATATTGAGTTTCACTCCAGCATGCATAATGATCATCCTGCTCATGGTTTGAGCTACATATTCCAACACTTTTCACTTCTAATTGGTAAAACAAATCTTTTTTAGCACAAAAAAACTAACAGGTGAATATAATACTTCTATGAGTAAAACAAATATTTATTTATGAGGGAAAAAATTTTGCGATGTAAGACTAGAATCTAAAATGATCCTAATCCCAGGCAGGATCTAAAATTGTAGCTGATAGAGAAGATTTTGATTACTCACAAACCGTAGCTCAAATGGAGCTGAAACTTGGAATAGATGAAGGTCCTGTATGGGTCAACAAACCCTCAAAAGATGAGACAATTCCAATAGTTGAATTTAGAGTTATATTATCTACATAAATTAGGAAACTTCCGACCACTTTTCAGAAACTAGGGTTCTTGGCATCAGATGATCCTCAAAATTGGAATGTAGAACCTTAGAGGCCGTTTGATTTTGTTTCAACCGTTTCTGTGTCTAGAAACAGCAGAAACGATTTCCCCCGTTTCTGTTCCAAGAAACAATTTTTTTACCTCAAAAAAGTGTTTGATTTTTCTGTTTCAAGAAACGGTTTCTTATGCATGTATCATTAATTACAGTTATGCCATTAGAATTTTGACAAAAGAGAATATGTCATACATGATTAAAATGAAAAAACCCAATGTGATAGAGATTCAATAGGGAATATTTTTTTAAATGTCACATAAGTAAATAGAACATAGAGTTTTCTATTACGTAACATACACTCTAACAACTAACATAAAATCATTAATGGTAGCAACTAACATAAAGTCATTAAAATCAAAACATCAAGGCCCATCAATTGGAATCATAGGCATTCCCTTCGATATAGCCATTTGATTTGCTATATTTATCCTCAACATTGACATCTGTCTTGCTCCTCTCTGACTTGTGCTTGTAGTTGGAGCAATGAAGTCTTGATGATTAGGAGGATTTAGTTGATCAATTACATTCTGTTCACAGCCATATTCATCAAAAAGATCATCTTTAATAGCTTGTTCTTTGATGTAGTTGTGAAGCCCACAACATGCAACTACGATGCTGGCTTGGTCCTCGATACGGTAACCCTTCATGCAATTTTCCTTGGAATTAATAAATAATAAAGAATAACAAACAACATTAACAAAAAATACTTAATAGAAGGAGTGACCGAGTGAGTGAGTGAGAAACTGAAACAGAAGTCCTTATAAGATATATGATCTACTTTCAAAATCTTCTTTGGACTTTGGTACTTGGCTTCTTTGTAGGATCTATAAGAGTGAGATCTTGTGATCAACTTTGTTGCAGCAATTTCTGCTGGCAAAGTTCCACTAACAGCGGTTCAAGTGCTGTGGGTGAACCTGATCATGGACACATTGGGTGCTTTGGCTCTTGCCACTGAGCGACCCACAAAGGAGCTAATGAAGAAGCCACCTGTGGGTCGGACTGAACCACTCATAACCAATGTCATGTGGAGGAATCTCATGGCTCAAGCCCTGTATCAGGTTTCTATCCTCTTGACCCTACAGTTTAGAGGTGAGTCTATCTTCTCTGTGGATACAAAGGTTAATGACACCCTGATCTTCAACACTTTTGTGCTATGCCAAGTGTTCAATGAATTCTTGGCCATTGGTTGGATTGTGAAGTGGATACCAGTTCCAGAGAAACCATTTCTCTGTTTTCTCAAGTGGCAGGGCTACAGAAATAGACAGTAATGGTCACACAATTAGAGCAATTAGAGCAATTACCTTCTGGCTGCTGAAGGTAATTGGATTAAAGAACCTAACAAGAAATTATAAAGAGTAGAGACTCAGAACTCAGCTCAATAAGTAACAGAAAAATGGTCACACAATTAGAGCAATTGAAGCATATTGTACAAATAGCTAAAAAATTCTGAGAACTTGAAAGAAATATTCACTGACAGAAAGATGAATGATTCGGAAATTCAACACATCAACTAGAAATATAAGCAGCCCAATCAGTAACCATTAGAAATAGCAGCAATAACACTCCCACTGAAAGCTAATCTCCTTGATTGAAGACCCAAAAGACAATTAACAAAACAGGCTCATAAAAAACATAAAACCCATATTTCAAGAAATTTAAAGTAAATGAAAGGCAACAATTTTTTACAGAACAGAGAGAGAGAGAGAGAGAGAGAGGGAGCTATCCTCAAACTTGCCGGCCATACTCCACAACATCCAGAGCTGTGGAGTTGCAGAGATCAATTCTAATTCATCCACTACGATTTTCCCTTCCTGAAGAATGATTGGGTTATATATGCATAATACGTAATACGGTAATAGTTTGATCCAGAATCACTCTTCATTGACTTAAGAACTAGCTCATTAAGAACATCAACCACCGATTTGCAATCAAGCCCAACCAGGCTCATTAGTTTCCTTAACTTCTCTACCTCCCTCTTCTTTTAGAACCACTAATGATCCCTGTTACACATCAGGCTTCGGCTAGGCCCTAGCACAAACAGTTGGAGTGCTTGGTCTGCTGGTAAGGCCTGAAGGTTCGGCTAGGCCATGGTGAGAATTGCAATCAGTCCAGAATCAGGTAATCAAGTCTCAGGATATCAAGTAACCCACCAACTGTTACAATCTACAAATTGATCCAGAGACATTATAGTAACAATAATATTCAGGAAGAAAAGAAAACATTCAATATCTCGACCAGCGAAGAATTAGGAAAGAACAACAACAACATCAGCAACGGCAACAGCAAACAGAGAACTTAAATCCATCAGAGATCAACAAGACAACCCTCAAATCCACACAAATTAGAAAGAATCAGAAATTAGGGTCAGAGATTACCCATTAGATATCAACAAGATAAACCCCAAATCCCCACGTTACAGAGATTAAATCAGATATGATACCTGAGCTTGACGATACGAGAGACAGAGAGAGAAAGAGAGAGAGCAGAGAATGCTAAGCTTCGAGAGAGAGCAGAGACGAACGCTGGAGTTTCGTGTGAGAGCAGAGACGGTCGCCGGTGCTTCACGAGAGAGCAGAGACGGTCGCCAAGCTTTGTCGAGAGTTGCAGCGCTTGGAAAGCTACACGGAGATAGGAGGGTAGGGCGTCGGGCGTCGGGACTCGGGACTCTGGGATTTCACGATTTTTTTCCCTCACCTTGTTTCAAGAAACAGAAAAATAACTAAAAGCTATTTCTCTATTCTTGTTTCTGGGAACAAAAGTAGGTATAAATTTTAATTTTTATTTCATAAATAGGTGAAACAGAACAAAAAAATCAAACAGAAAAAATGATGTTTTTCTGTTTCTGAGAACAGAAAAATGGAAAAACCATTTCTAAAAACAAAATCAAACGGGCTCTTAGTATGATGTATAAGTAACCTTCAAAAGATGAGCCTCAACTGATGACTGGTTGGGAAGTCATGCTCGATGAATGAAAAATGAAACTTTATGGAGATTATCCGTAGCAGCTTCAAGCTGAACTTCAGGTCTTCAAATAACTCTCAAACACTCTTACAAAGGCTAAAACAGAAAATAAGAAAGAATAAAAGAGAAATCGAAGGAGGGTAAGAAGGGGGGAAGAAGGATAAGTTTTGGACATCTCACCCCTCACCTAGGGCCTCTCACCCAACAGCATATCACAGCAAAATAGCATAAGCCATCTCAAAATAAACTACATTCAATCTCTTTTTAATTGATTACAGCAGTCCTCCTTATATAGGAGTAGTTTCAACTTACAAATCAGAAGGTAATTAAAAAAGGAAACTAACGTAAGAAAGGAAACTAACCCAAAACAAACTTCTTGTCAAACAAGTAAACATGAAAATAGAAACTACTAACTAATCCTAAGATCTCCTAACAAATAATACTAACTTGCTAACCAAGAAAAAACAAAAAATGGAAACAAATCCTAGGAACTACTATTGCTTAAATTGATAGACAGATCTTGAACTTTTCTGGACTTCTTCCTTCCAAATCAGATGGGACAGTTAGCATGCTTCTAGAAGGACCATATGGGACACCAGCATTGTTCATATGAACCGTGTTCAGCATTCACGGGTACTGTTCACGTGAACTGATGTTTACTATCTTCTTCCTCATGCTTTGATCTACATTAAATTAATTACTTTTTTTAAGTGGGATTTTATTAGGCTTTAGTCTTGTACCTTACAAAATGATCTTTTAAAATTTCCTTCTTGGAGAAAATGTTGATATAACCCAGAGTGATGACGAAAGAGTACCTGAACCATCTTACTGGAATTGGCTGCAGAATTTAAAATGCCTCGATCCTGCTCTAAGACCCTTCCACCAGATAACGCCTCTTCTTGACGACCAGATGAACAAAATTGGGCATCCATACCTTTCTCAGAAATGCTTGGCACTGCATCCCTTATGAATCCAGGTTTCCTAAGTTCAGAATGAAAAGCAACTTTGGTAGAAGAAAACTCAACTGCAGGAGATTTCACAGGCGTATCATTAACCATCATGTCATTGTTCTTCTCCAGCAGCTGAGATCCAGATGAAGACTCCATAATTCTCTCCTTATGAATCTTCGAAGTCAAATCATGACTATTGAAAGGAGAACTGTTATATTGCATTGGAGCAGAGAAACCTGGCCTTACCATTGGATATGAACCAAAAGCTCCAGAAATGCCTCCATGAACATTGCCAATGCCACCTAAGATTGCAGGGTTACCATGTAAGATGTTACTATTTACTGGTCCAAGGGACCTTCCAGGACCCCCAAGTTCAGTATCATTACCAAGAGATTCCTCCCCCTTTTGTTGTGCTGATTGAGGAGCACTTTGTTGCTGCCAAAAGCTTCCAGCCTTACAATGTATTGCTCCTTCAGAGGATTGGCCAGCTTCTTTACTTGTTCCAGGAGACTGCGCTGCTAACTGTTCGGCTGTTGAACCACTTGAAACAATATTAAGAGGAAACCTAGAGCCTTGAGAATTTTCTGATTGGAACGCCACTTTATTCTGAATCCAGCCACCAGAACTGAGAATTTCATGCCTGGACAATTGCATTCCACCTTTCTGTTGTCCTAAGGCACCATGAGCAGAAGAGACTTCTCCCTCTTCCGGATATTTTGGAGTCGGAGCCCAAGACATTGAATTTGTGGTTTTTGTTTTATCACCTGGCCTCTCTATTAAACTCTGATTTTCTTGCTTGGTCTTAAATATTGATCCCAATCCACCAGATAAGGAAGACAGATAATCTACGTGACCACTACTCTGAACAGGGTTGTGTTCACCTCCTTTAAGAGCAAAACCGCCTTGTGCATCACCCTTGTTCATCGGCTTCCCCTTCCTTGGATTGAATCTGATGCTAGGACTATCTAGTTGATGAGGGTTGTCATTATGTGTTTCCAAGGCTGAGGTTGAGTCTGCTCTTTTTCTCTTAGCACTAGCCTTTTTAGTATCTTTTTTACGTCCTTGGTTATCTGGTTTTGTTTTATCACGCCTTTCCTGTGAGTTTGCAGATCTGGTGTCAAGACTGGATGGACTTTCATGATCAAATAATTTACCACTTCTCTGGGATACAGATCCATGATAAGCATCATGTCCCACACTTTCAGACCTGCTTGGCCCAGCAGGTGGCCTGTTCAGGACAACTGTCTCAAGCCTCCCCATCTCATTCTCAGGAAAAACTGCTTTAGACTCTTTCAAAACCCCTATCCCCTGGCTCGATCCCCCATAAACATCATCATTTATCTTACTACTTGATCCAGCATGCCATGCATTGACAGATGGACCTCTCAAAGACAGACCTACTGATGGCTGAATGTCAAGCTTCTCCTTGTCTGCTGACCTTGAAACTCCGGAATCTCCCATTTGTGTTCCACCAGTCATAGGAAGACGTGATGACTTCAACGCCTCAATATCAATACCATTTTGATTGATTACAGTTTCCATGGCCCTGGCATAGAATAAATCAGTTAAAATTTTCAACTGGAAGAGGCAATAATCAGGGCATGGGCATATTAAGCTTCCACTCCACTAATTTGACAAAATATGAGCTTCAATCTGTTGGTTTCATTCATCACCAAAACCATGCATTTTCTTATTTATTTATTTTGATAAGTACAAAATCATGCAGTTAGGACTTGGAGGATGTCACGGCAAAAGATATGATATAACCCTGGCAAACATGAACAAATAAAGAATATATATCTAATAAGAATAGGAACCACCATGTGACGTTGTGCGTACAAAGTAGTCACTTGCTATTGAATGAACCACAAATGAAGAAATGAACCTTTAGAAGACAAGATGCCAAGACACACAGTATGGATATTCAGAGCTTTAAACTTCAAACTCCACATCATTATTTTTTTTAGAATTATATCAAAATAATAGATTGTGTATCAGTAAGCCTTGCTATTCTCACCATAAAAATGATGACTACTCTCTCTCTTCTTCTCAGCGGAAGAATCCAGTGAGAATAAAAGGAAAACAATAATCAAAAGCAAACATGCTGGACCAGATAATGCATAATACAATGTACAGCTCTTGAAAGTGGAATCAGAGCCCCCGTGCACACACCCTCAGGTTGGTATACTCCCTGACTAGTTAGCCATTAGTCGGTGACTCAGATAGATAGACAAGAACCAATCAGGAGGCCCAAGGTCCTTGCTAGATCTGTCAGCCCAGTCAAAAAGCATCAATTTGTCCATGTTTAAGTCATGACTACAAGACGCGGAATACTAATTTTTTTGCTAAATTAATAGTTAATTCAGCCTGGGTGAGCAGGCCAAATGGTCTTTGGAGAAGTGTATGTAAGTCGTTAAGTTGCTTTATAAAGAATCCTAGTCAAAGCAATAAGTCATGTTCCTTATGGGAGTTCATTTTGTTCGAAAGAGTCTTGTATATGTGATGAACCATGGCTGAGTATTCTATGTTCTGTCAATTCGCCCTCCCTCCCTCCCCCCCTCCCCCCCCCACCGGTCTATCTTCTTATTATTCATTCTTCATTTATTTATTTTTTTCTTTCTCTGTTTTGTTTTGACCATAGTTGTCAAGGCATCAGCTTGGACACCTTGGTCCCCTTTCATCCAGGCCCCCTCCAATGCCTTGGATCATCTGGATGCCGTGGCAACTATGGTTTTCCTCAAATCGTGATTGTTGAAATGAGGGAAAATGCACTGCTTTCCCTCACTTTTTGTGCCTTCAATATGAGGACATTCAAACAAAGCCATACAGAATGTAGTCTCCATACTAGGGAAAATAAAGGGAAGGGGGTCAAAGTTATTGAACATCCTCAAAATAAACAACACCTCCAAAGAAGTGAACTGTGAAAACAATCCACATAATAGGTTTCTTTCATGCAAAAGCTTAAACATGGATCAAATGTTTTCCCCTTCAACAGCACGACTCTTATGTACCCATAGAAATAATAAATTCATTCTAATTGGAAACAAACTATTGGGTCTCAGTAATCATGATGTTACAAGTAGTGAACCCGGACAACCAAATCCATAAAAAATGTGAATGGACTTTGAAACCAGTAGAAACAGATCCAATGTAGCAAAAACTAAACAGATATATCTCTCATAAATACGATAATGGTAATGAGATTAATGGATCTGGAAGTGATTCACCTTGATATTACTTGATATGGCAAGGACTGTTCCTTCCCACTCATCTTCATGTGCTGGCATATCTGATACACCCGAATAAAATAGAAGAACCAATGAGGATATTATTTAATAGGTGTCAGATATGATCGAACAAACTTTTTCCAAATTAAGCAACTCGAATGTACCACGTAAAGTTTTGTTGCCAGTTTTGCAGGCTCGTCTTTTGACTCGTGAATAAGTTTTTGTAGAAACTTTGCTGCCTCAATTTCGACATGATGTGAAGCTGCCATCTCATTACAACTGCAAGAATAGATAAAACCCACTCTTTCAAATCAAGACCCTGTATATAAGAAACTTAGTGAACATGTGCAGACACAACAGTCTAATGCGATTTCTGGGTCATTTCAGCTCAAATAACACAGCCTAGGGTTTTGGACACTTACGAACAAAAAAGTAGGGGTTTTGTGTGGCTCTTAGAATCGGTATTTCACAGTAACTACAAATATTTCAGCTCGGCAGATATCAGTTGTTCCAAAACAAAATGAAAAGGAAAAAAAAAATGATGCCGAACGCTTAATTAAACGGAAAATCAGAAGAAATGCGAACTAATTGTGAATTTAACACCATCAAGATCTCAAAAAGCAAAAATGGTTCAGCCATGATGAAAAAAAGAAACCCTAAACCTAAAAGTTGAACCAAGATGCCCAAAATGAACCAACTCGCTGTGAATTCTCCTCGATGCAATACCGACGAAAAAAACACAGATGGGAATAGAAAATTGTGTGAAGATGATCAAACCAGGTTAAACTGAAAGTGAAGCTAAAACTAAAGTTTTCAAAATTCAGAACAGATGATGAAGACTTACCTGTTTAGGTCACGGAGATGAACCCCGCTCCTCTTTCTTGCTACTACGGAAACGACGGAGCGAGACGTTATATATCTTGAAAAATGAAAATCAAATCCCGCGAGCTACCGAATTATTAAGGGTCTCGCGGGTTTCTCACTGTCTACTGAACAGAAAAAATATCCAACCCCAAACAACGTCACCGGACACTGCATTACGCAACGCGCGTGATAATACTTTGGAGGGTGTTAACACCACGCGCGTTCCATAACACACGCACTTACTTTTTCTTTTTCTTTTTCTTTTTCTTTTTCCTTGGTAAATAGGGTATTATTGATGGGACAATGTTTTCTGTTCTACGAGGCCTTGCGCCATGGACACTGAGATATGCAATGACCACTATGCCCCTATGTGTGGTGGGTGTGAGCCTCTTACCCATAAGAGAATAAGAACCTTATCCATTTGCATTATCTAGGCCCAAACACATGGGGCAAGCTTGAAAAGACACTTTGGCCCCAGTAGTCTATATTGTCAGTTCTGCCATGAATCCACTGATGGATGGCAAACCGTTCTTACCTCTCACATCTTGTCTAGTCATGGGAGAACTCTTATTTTACTAGGTTTTGGTTCTTCGCAAAAACCTTTCGTAGATGTGTCTGAAAGTACCCCTTTGATCTCTCATTCTAACTTATGATAGGCGTGAAGCCACGCAAAAGAGCAAGATTCTTTATCTCTATTGATAAATTGTAACAAACATGATGCATCAGAAGTTCAAAAATCTTTGAGCCAAGGAATGTAAACACTCCATACTTTTTTGCATGAGACAACCAATGCTTTCCTTCTTCTTTTTCTTCTTATTCTTCATTTTTTTTTTCTATTTTTTTTATGAAAAATATAAACATTCAACCACATGAGACACCAAGCTTTGGATATCAACGATGATATGGGACACTTCTTTTTTTTTAGGGGGGGGGGGGGATTAGCAAGGTTGTTGATGAGGTAAATGAGCTCATTTTTATCTGATTCCACTTTAACTCTATCATGGGTGTGGGTAGCACAATATGTGTTGTGAATATGTTCAATAAATATTTTTTCCCAAAAAACAGTAAATATGCACACAACGAAAAAAAGGAGAAGGATTTATAGCAAACCTCATATGATGGCATCATATACAATATAGAGATAAACACTCATTTTTATTTGTGATGGGTGTCGAAGTTTGCAACATGGGGTCCAGGGTATTAAAGATGGGACCTGAAAATTAAGTGAGATGACATATATTTCAGCATATACGTATCGTTAATTTTTCCAAGTGAAATAAAAATATATTTATAAACCTAAAAGGCAATGTGGTCTCTACCAAATACACATGAAGAGTGGCGAAATGACCGCCCTACCACGTGAAAAAAAAAAAAATGGAAAATCCATTGTTGTTGATGTTTTTGTATGTATTCTCATTGGTCCTCAGTGTTGGTTCAATGGCTACACTGGCTTTTAGGAGCCCTCTCTCCCTATTTTTTAAAAATGATGGTATTTTATTAATGTTTAAAAATAGATAAATACATCATAATGATATTAGATGTGTTTAATACGGTCACGTTTTAGAAATTCCGATAGCAAAAATACAACACACATATTCAATATGAAACATTCGACAAATAAACAATAGCATCTATGAAATGAATTTATTTCAACTAAAATAAACACATAATAATTGTACTTACAACAACCCACAAGATGATCATAAAAACATCAATATATATCACTCACATTATTTATTTATTTATTTTATTTTTTATTGCGAACTGATAATGCCAAGCTGGCTATCAATGAACAAGGAACAAGGGAAACAATGATGATAATTATAAATATCAAATCCTTATCTCCACTAACTGACTGGAGAAGGATTTTAGAAGGGGCAAACTAGCAATTTAAACAGGCTTCAAAAACTGTAAAACTGAAACAGGATTCCAAACAAGAATTAGCAGTTAGATCACTAAATCGGTTGACTCGTATTGAAATCGGCCTTCACCGATCCCAAATTCGATCATCATTTCATACCTAGGAACCGTAGATTTGACAAGTTTTCAGACATGATGAACCGAGGATAAGATTATTCATCGGGACCGATTTTGGTTGATATCAAATCAGAATCGTCATGGACCTGATTCTGTGCCGATTCCTTGCTATAAAACCACGGATTGGGGACTGGGAAGATAGGCTAAAGTTGAAGCGAACAAAAAAAAAAAAAAAAGAGAAAAAATCCAATTTACCATTTATATATATATATATATATATATTTTTTTTTTAATTTTACCAAATGGTGTTAATTTGTTGTATACAATGCGGTTTGGTTCATATTTATTTGGCTGAAACCAAAATCGCACAATTTACTAAACGGTTACAAATTTTGAAACTACAATTGTTTAGTGAACGGTTTTAATCGCAATTTATTTCATACGGTTTCTAAACGGTTAGTAATCGGTTTATTAATTTATTTGCATGCTTACTAAAATTTGCCTTTATTGATAAATGCTTAAATCTTCTATCAACTTAAATAAGGTTTTGAACAAGCAAGGATTTAACTACATAACTACATAATATGAGTAAATTATTGAATAGACTATTGAACAGTCTTATGATCATCAATTATTCCATAAATTAAACCATATTGTTTTTTTAAAACAACCAAATATTTAATCGTTATCAAATTCACATCCTTAATTTTACTACTCCAACTCCACGCTAAGTACTATTTTGATATTATTACAATCAGACTCATTGTGAAGTTTGTAATTGCAAACGTACCATATAGTGTTAACACAGTTAGAAGCAGATGTTGAATGGCTTTTTTACCCCCTTCCCATGTTTTGTTTAAAACTCATCTTACAATTTCTCCGTCTTCGTTCCCAGTGGTGGCCGATGACTCTATTCCTCTTATTCTTCTTCATCTCCGTTCAGCAGTGGCGGAAACATATTGTCCCAAGATGAGCATGATATTGACACAGAGGATATCGAGAGTGGCGATATCCTTTTATCCCGTGAGCTGATCCAACGGATACATTAATCCGGAATTTTCAACCGTACAACTCTCCTCCACAATGATTAAATAATCCTTGGACATTATAATTGACATTATATTTAATCCCCTTCTTCTCTCGGTAAGTGGTAAGTGGTAACATCGTATAAACTTGGTATTGCCAAAGCCAAAAAAGCTTAGAGAGAGTTGAAATACACAGCGACAACGTGAGGATCATCAGAGGGAATTTTTGTTGGTATTGGCAGCAACAACAGAGAGTATTCCCCTTGCAAATTTGCTAGCAATTTAGTGAATTGTTTTGGGTTATTGAATAATTCTTTTGCCATTTGGTGAATTCAATTGGCTAAAAGCAATTTAGTGATCCTACCAGGAAACTTCTTCTATAATGAACTCGCATACTTTGAAACTTGAAATTGAGATTGCAAAGACTAAAGACTGGGATGAACAGTTTAAAGGGCTTGCTAATGCTTCCTCTGCAATTTCACTTTCTTCCCCGCTCATGAGAAGACCATGGCCGAGAAGCTCATGAACGTCATGCATTACGATGGTCATGGTGGTGGAGCTGCAAGTCTAAAGGTGATTTCCTATTACTTGTTTTCGTCTGTTTCTTCTGTTGGATGGTTTCTACCTCTCTATTATGTGATTGGGTTTAGGGTTGTTAATTGGGTTTCCGCCTCTCTGTTATGCAATACGATTGAGTTTAGGGACTTGCAAATCCAAATAATACGAAACACTAAATCGTCTGTTTCTTCTCCGATTTCAGAACATAAATCCCAAGTTAAAAACTCTAAATCCCAATCGGTTAATGGTTTCTCAAGGAAAAAGATGAGAATAAGGGTTGAGGGCAAATAGGTTATCTCCCTTGGATCAAGGGAATTTTGAGGTTTAAAACAAATTTATAACACACTTAACTATTTATCACTCGCGGTCATGGTACAGTTGATATATTCTACAATTTATAAGGGAAGAGTTTGTAATTTTAAACTTTGCATGAGAGGGGAGGGTTGTATAATACCTGAAACATTAAAGGGAGAGTAGTGTAATTTACTCAAAAAGAAAATAAAAGGGTAATGTTTAGGCTAGGTTTGGAAGCCAAGAATTTGTTCTTTATTTTCTTGGATAAAAAATCTTGCCTTCCAAACATAGCCTTAAGATTTGCTGACGTCCAGGTACGAGATTTTCATTTCCAGTTGCCAGTTGCCAGTTGCCAGTTGCCAGTGGCCACTACCAGTACAAATCTAATTCGAGGGAAAGGATAAGGAGAGAGAGAACATCTGTATACGTTTGTCACTCTTAAGTCACCCCGTTCTGTTTAAACCAACTTCTTCTTCTTCTTCTTCTTCAAAACTTACTCGTTAGGCTTTCACAGCTTCAATGGCGATGGCAGCCGCCAGCTGCTCGTTCTCTATGTTCACCCTTAGCGACGCCTCTCCAATCCCTTATTTTGGCTGCCATTACACGTGGAGAACCTTCTACTCAGATTTAATTAGAGTCAATAAAGCTATGCCTTCCAAACGAAGAGCTATAAAGAGAGGCTCATCCTTTAATAGAGAAATCAGCGAAGAGGTAGATGGTAGACCCTAATCTATTCTTCGTATGGTCATTTGTTTATGTGTTTGGTTTTATTGCAATGGAGTTCTGATTCTTGTTATTGTAATTTTCCCCTCCCTGAAATTTTATTTAGCGGGTGGGTACTGGTGTTTATCTTGATTGGACAGGGCTCATTGAATTGATTTTGGTGGGTTGCATACTGTGGTTTCCTTGTATAAAAGGTTTTATTTATAAATGTATATTAAATAGCTGCGTTCTAAAATTTGTCAATTCATTTTTCTTCTTCACTCTTTGGACCATATTTTTTGTGGATGAAAGAAATATCCTTCCTAATACAAGTAATGCTGCATTTGTCATGCTTTATGTCAAAGGATTTAGTTTAGTGACACATTTTTAATTGATCGTATATGTAAGGTTTTTCATTCCTATCAGTTTGCAGAGTTTTTTCTCATTAATTAAATTATTATTCAGCCCTGTACATCTAATGAGAGCATCAGTGAAACAAATTTCGTTCTTTATCCTATTTTGAACTCGTTGGTTTCAGATGAAAGATGTTTCTAGGCAGAAGTTGTCTGGAAGATCGAAAGGTAAAAGATCATCTTCACTTCCTGACAGGGGTGGAATGGAGATGGGTCAAACCCAATCAACGGCATTTAAATCGCCTGACATGCGAAGGAAAGACAAGAAAGGTTTTGGGTATGACCCTAAGGAGCCACAGGTATGAAACCAAACACTGGTGACTTTACGTTGAGCAATCGGGTCACCTTCATAGAGGTGTGTACTTTTATTGTTGTTCAGAAGAAATTTTTTCATTCTGTGTTCTTAAAAATGATTTAATTTTGTGGCCCTCTCAGACACTGCAATAGCGAGAGCCTTGTGCACTGGATCCAATATGCAGCTATAATTATGCCAAAATCTGTGACAACTATGACTTGAAAGATCATTCTTGTGCATGCCGATTACTTTATTTGTCGTGACATGCAACCATAACTGACATGACAATGCAGTTCGTAGAAATATAGGGGGAGGTGTTTGTGGTTAATGATTCATGAATAGTTCCATTTGTGCTTTTTCAATCTTGTGAAACCCAAAAACACGCACCTGTGTTCATGGCATACAGAATTGGTTGCAGCTGATTCTTATTAGGAAGCTGCGAGTGCAAGTCGTTGACAGTGAGAGTTATTGTCAACATATTGCATCCTTTTCTTGTATTTGTGGGTTGTCATGTTGATGGCAACAACTCAATTGTTGGAGAGATGATGAGTTTGTGCATCTTTAGGTTTTTGAAAATGATCGCGTCGCTGCAGGTTATTCACCCATTCAATTTCATGATCAGAAAAAAGTATCTAGGTTTTATTTCAGTTATTACACTAACCTACTCATGTATTTGCATTAGCCATTAGTACCCCTGGATACCTTTCTCTGTCTTGTTCACACAGGCAATTTAGTCATTGTCCTTCGGTTTTTGGCCCATAATTGGTTACTCTTTTTATTTAGTTTTTAAAATAGAAAAAATATTATTTATTCCCTGCCTTCTGGTTATGATCACTTTTCCATCAGTTTCTCTCTTGATAAATAAGTTTTTTTGTACCCCTTTGGCATGCATTATCAGGTCAGTGGTTCAGGCAGTCTTCAAGATGCAACTTTTCTCAATGCAGTCGTGAAGGTATATTTTGTAGTTTTTATTGTTTTTTTTTTATTTATAGAACTAGCATAAATTAGTACGGTTAGTGCATGCTGTTGAGTTTTTGAATCTATATTGTTTATTGTTTTCACAGTTGCGGCTGTGAAACATCATCAGTGTTGCACTCATGCTTCATAAGCTCTTACTGGATTCACATGCAAGTATGGTGGGGACAACCCCATCTCTTTCTTTCACCTAAGATTCTAAGAAATTTCCTATTGCAAAATAATCTGATTGGATGATCTAAACCATCTGATATGTATACTCCCCTATCATCCCTGACCCATGCCCTTATTTGTTCTTAGACATTCAGGAGAATCTACTCAACTCTGCCTGCAACAGTCTATGGATGATGGAAACTGAGGCTCCCGATCCTTGCCTTGGCGAATGTGTCTAGAAGTAGTTATAATTATCAAATCAGGCTGCTTAGGTGTTTAGAGCTAATTCATATGTCTCCTAACTAGGGGCCATTAATTGATCATTACGGTTTAACCAGACGGAGCTGCGAGATTTCATTTGACAGAACGTTCTAGATTTCCATCACCATGTGTCTCGTCCATCTTATCGGTATCGTAAACCCTATCCGGCTTGGATCGATAGTGTACCATTTCCGCCTGGTCTTGATAGAGCCTTAATAAGGTATGTCTTTCCAAGTGTGTTTATTTATTTATTTATTATTATTATTATTATTATTATTATTATTATTATTATTATTATTATTTTTGGTCTAGCTTGGAAATCGGCTTGATCCATTGTTGCGATAGATGACTACCGGGAATCCCTGCCTTGATCTTTCCATTTTCCAATTCGATCCGATTCATTCGTTCGTAGAGCCATTTACTCAATTGCAGACATTTATGGAACACCTCTAACAGAGGGGCAAATAGTCAAGCGTATGTGTTCCCATTCAACTAGGTAGGTTCGAATCACAAATGTGCTCCCAACCAACGCCCCACCACTCAATAAGAAGCAAGCAACAGAAGAATGTGAGCATAAAAAGAAAAGAAAAAAAAGATCATAGGACATTTGTAGACTTGGAGATCTGGACGGTGGGAAAGTAAAGTTTATTGGCTTCAGTAAAGGTATTTCACTAAAATAACCAATGGAGAAGTAGTGAGGAATGGCATGCATCGTCTAGGTCTTGTCCCAAGTATGACCTCAGATAGTGCTGATTGGAGAACAAATATCCATCATGTAGCCAACCCCATCTAGTTGAGATTTTTCTTACTTGCTGGTGCTGGGCTTGTTTCCTCTTACTTTCATTTCTCCTATTTTGCTTATGCACGGATCCATATAGCTGACCCCATTAAGTTGGGATAAGACTGAGTTTGTTGTTGATTATATAACATGTGTATGCTGGAGTAGAATGGTCTGGACCGGGTTATGCCTGCATCCTTTGACCAGTTGTTGGTGGCTTGGAGAGGGAAACTTTAATAGAAGGAACCAGAAGGTTTGGTCTTTCATGGTTATTACTGTTTAATGGAGCATTTGGCTTGAGGGAGCCTTTAGGAATAAGGCAGAAGGGTAGGTGCTAGAGCCAATAAAACTATATTTTGGGCTTCAATATACAAAGAATGAAGAGTTTTCTGGTTTGTCTGGTACATCTGGAGACTGGAAGTGGTTTTTGTGTCGGCTCCAATCAGTGTTCTTTTTTGCAAGGCCTTGTGGCTTCCATACTACAGTGAGCCTTCTTTATAATTTTTTTTGGGATTAACCAAAAAAATATATAATATGTATGTGAATGGTAATAAATATGTTATGGAAATGAAGGTCGTTTGTCCCATTGAACCATTTAGTGGACCCAAGTCAAATCTGCAAGACTAATGGTCTATGGTCAGTCCAACCAGTTAAAGTTGCTGATAATGGCAACCGACTCTTTTTTTATGCACTTAAATTTTTTTGTTTTTATGTTATGTGAAGATGCAGTTTCTTCCTAGAATGGCATCCACCTGAAGCTTCAGTATCTATTGGCTTTTCATCTATAGCCAGTATTTATTGTTAACCTTTCATGCTTGTTGATAATTTGTCTAGGTTTATTGCACTCATACAGCACCTGATTATTCCCTTCCCTGGCAAAAACAGAGACAGTATACAAGTACAGGAAGGCATGTCTTGAACTCTAGGCTGTTAGTTGTTCTTGGTTGATTCTTTTCCTTTTTGGGCCTGCAATTTTTTGTATTAATATTCATTGTAGTCTGTAGCAGTGGAATATTTGCTGAGTTGTTATCTGTTATGCAGCGGTTTCATGATTGGGGATGGAAAGCTTTTGACAAATGCACATTGTGTTGAACATGATACACAGGTAATTTTCTACAAAATCTTGCAGTTTAGAGGACATAATGGAGGTTTGGCTTTCACTTTCCTTGTAGTACTATTATATTAAGGGCCATTTAAGTGGTTAAATGGCATATCGAGGATTCAAGGGAAAAAGAATAAGTTATCTTCCTTGTTTATCACTATATCTGGGGGTGGGTTTGAGGATATTATTGTCAATGTGGGTGGATACCTGACCTGAACTAACAGGGTCGGACGATCTGCTGTTTATCGATTTAATCCTGCCGGTGCCTAGTGCATATGATAACCCATTCGGAATATATATAATGGTATATTTGTCACATTTGTAGATGTTACTTCTTGTTCGCCCACTCTGTTATATAATCTCTTTGAAAGGGGGCCTCGTGAAATTCTCTTTTCCTTATTTTTAATCTTCCATCATTTCTAACCCTAGATCTGCAAACTAAGTATTTCAGCGTGGTTTCAGAGCTTCAGTTGATTCATCGATCCAATTTTAGGTTATGACAGGACTAAACATTTTGAAGACAAGAGGGGTCACTTCTGGCACCAATTGGTACAGCTGATGTCAGCACCTGCATGGACCAATTGCTCCACTCGATTATGTGGCGCCTCCTTAATGGTTATTGATTTTAGTAGAATTTCAGGTCGTGATTTTCTTAAATGCCTAATCTGCTGTTCTAACCTGACTATAACCTTTACCATTCAAGCATTCAGTTATTTGGATCCATGATGGTGCTATGAAAATGGCACCAATCCCTGCAAGCTGCAAACTCGATATTTATCAACAAAGTGGGACACTCTCAAACTCTTTCTTATCAAACCTCAGTTGCCCTTACCAGGCAGTTATCATTATTTGTCCTTGGCAGTGTGACAGAACATCTGCCATTGATTGAGTTGGCTACTCAAGTCATGTTGTCATAATCTGGGTATGCCTTCAAGCCATCTCGTGCAACTATACAACCAAGAAACATAGCCTGGTCAAACCAAGGCATTGCACATCTCCAAAATAATAGCAATTTATCTTTAAGAACCTCCATGAGTTGTTGCAAATGATTTTGGTACTGATCTATTTCTTTTGTTAATTTAGTTTTCTCCTTGGTTTTGTTTCTTCTTCTTCTTCTTCTCTCTCTCTCTCCAGCTCTCATGTCTTTTTTCATCTTCATTCTCTCCCTTGGCTAAAATAACTTCCCAGGCGACTATCGTATCAGTAGTGGCCAAGAATAAAATCATCTAGCTTATGACTTGCAAGACAGGGTGTTGTGGCCTAGATTGTGTACTGATGAGAGTGGAGACAGTTAATGTTTGTGAGGTTTTTGTTTTCTTTTATTTTGGGAGAGCTCTGGATCCTTTCTTTGTACATTCCTCCTTATGTTTAAAAGGGCGTACCGCGTACCCAGCGCATGAGGCTCTTGCCACTGTGGGGTCTGGGGAAGGTCATAATTTATGCAGCCTTACCCCTGCTTCGCGAGAGGGTGTTTCCTGACTCGAACCCATGACCACTTTGTCACAATGGAGCAATCTTACCATTGCACCAAGGTCCACCGTCCACCCCCTTCTTTCTCTGCATAAAGAACTTTTTCTTAAAAAAAGAAGATAAATTGCCAGTGAGGACAGGAGTAGGAGACTTGCCCTCATTCTCCACAGAAGGAATCTCAAGGGGTTGACTTTCTTTCGATTTGTTTATTGCTGCTGTCAATGCAGCCAGCAGAACAAATAGGCCACTTTCTTTCCCTTTTGTAACCTTGTTAATGGGTCAAACAGCCATAGGTGCTGTCCAGCCCGCTGTGTAGTTTTTCTCTTGCTTATAGGCTACAACTGTTGCTGGGTCACCAGCATTTAAACAGGACCCAAACTCTATGTGTTTCAGCTGAAGTGCCATAGTTAGGCTTGCTTCTGCATCGATCAAGTCAGGTTATGCATTCTTCAACTTGTAGAGCATATTGCTAACATTTGCCCTCAAATCAGATATTTTTGGTTTTAGTTGCCTATTTTCTACTTGATGAAGTGACAGCATTCATTCACACCCTATTGACAAAAAGGAGATTATGACCATGCTTAATAAGTATTCATGTTCTGATTGTTTACACAGAATATAATTGCATAATTTCCTATGATTATCATGTAATGTATAAAGTGATTGCAGGTCAAAGTGAAGAGAAGAGGAGATGACACTAAATTTGTGGCAAAGGTATCTACAAGTTAATCCTTTTGTCATTTAAGATACTCGATCTTGTTTTGTATAAATCTGTGTAGCCGACCCCATTAAGTTGGGATAAGGCTGAGTTTGTTGTTGTTGTTGTATTTAAGATAATCAATTAAGTCCCATGCCAACTGCACGGGGGTTCTATTATTTTCACTACATAATAAAATTTCAGTCCTTTTCTTTACTCACATCCTCTCAAATAAGTTACCATTTGCAGTTCTCCTTTTTCAAACTGCAGTTCCAATATAGCAATATGAAATATGACTCCTGCTTTATTATATCTTATTACTCTGTTCTTTTAGCTACTTAAATTACGTTGAAGAGGGATTCCTATGGCTTTTGAACTGGGTGAAATGTTGAAATAGGATTTGTCTAGCCAACTATAGTTAGGTGGGACGACCCTTGGTTGAGTTGAATTGAAGCAGGACTGGTAATTAAAACAGTTGTTCCTATTAATTGAATGTTGCACTGCTTCCTAATGTTTCAATGCAACCTATCTTCGTTGAAAGTTTATGCAGTTTTGTCCTGGTGTTATTTAACCTGGGTCAAGGGTCGAACCAGTTTGTTTAGTTTCTGATCCCCAGCTAAACCAGTCTGGGCCATGTTTCAAAACAATGTCTGCAAGCATCTGTTGAGGTACTCAATAAGCTTGGGGTTTCTTTCCACTTATGTTGTTACTCTCTCATTGTGGTAGAAAAATTTTAGGAGGTTGTTTCCAATACTATCTTCGAGTGATTGTTCTGTTTCACAGCCTAAATTCTTATAATGCTTATTGAACTGAAGTTAACAAGCAACTATTTCTTGAGTGATCTCATGTACAGGTTTTAGCTAGGGGAGTTGAATGTGACATTGCTTTGCTTTCAGTAGAGAGTGAGGAATTCTGGAAAGGAGCTGAGCCACTCTGTTTTGGGCGGCTTCCATGTCTTCAGGTTTTTATCTTATTCTCCTTTAGTTGTTGTAAATTTTGGTAAATGTTACCAAGACAAGTGGAAAGACATCTCCTTTCAAGCTTATCAGCTTCCAGAAACTTGAATGCAAGCACTTCCATGGATTACTTTAATTAATTACTATCACAGGAAAATAGTTATAACTTGATGTAATAAACTTTCTTGTGCTGTTAACATCATTGCTTTGTGAGTTGGTCTGTTTGTGACTGGTACCAATGACAGTAAAGTGGCAATTCACCAGACTGATCTTCCGCAAATTCTTGCAATACACACTCTCTGTTTCTCAATGCAGACATGTCAGTGTTTTGTTCATGGAAACATTAGACTTTAGAAGTGAATCTGTTAGAAATAATTGAGCAAAGTTCATAATGCAATTATTCATATAACCAAATGCACCTTCTATCCGTTGTTATGGCCTTGTGAAAGTCTATATTTTGATTCTATGGACCTGTTTCCAGTGATATGTGCACATTTAAAATGATGATTTCTTCCTGAATGGCAGGATGCTGTAACTGTTGTAGGCTACCCACTTGGAGGAGACACCATATCAGTGACAAAAGGAGTGGTTTCTCGAATAGAGGTCTGATTAGAGATGCACTTTCAATATTGGGTAGCTATGAGCCCTTCACTGATGAGCATTCTTGTCATCCATTTAATGTAGCTGGAATTTTCTTGCATTATTACCACATGCACAAGGCAATTCTATTTGGATGATATGGATCAATGTACTGGGTCAGCACTATTTGTACTTTTCAGCACTATTTGTACTATCTTTTGAACTGACTTACAGAAGAGACTAAAGTGAACATGCCAGATTATATATATAAAAAAGAGCAATCAATTGCACGAGGCTCCCACTACTGCAGGGTCTGGGAGGGGCAAATATATGCAGTCTTACCCCCTGCTTCACAGGCGAGGTTGTGTCCAAGTGTCGAACCTGTGACCAACATGTTGCAATAGTGCAAATTAACCGCTGTGCCACTGGCTTGCCCACTATGCCAGATTATATATCATACTATTATAAAAGCATGTATTTATGCTTCGTGACAAATCTTTTCTTTGACTACTTTACCCCTCTTACTTATTTAACTATGTCATCTTTTTCATTATATTTTTTGTCAATCATTTCTATTTTTCCGATATTGTTGGTACCCTTTATATTTTTTAAATTTTAGTTTCTTTATTCCTATCACATCCCTTTCCTCATCTCTCTTTCCCACTTTCCTTTTCTCCCTCCCCTCTCACACGTTCCTCTATTTTTCTCTTCTAATATCTATAATTTATGAGTTGTTTTTACTAAAAAAAATTCTTTCTAAATTTCCTTCTACCTTTGTTACGTTCGTCTCTTTTTTTCTAAAAATCCATATCTTTCTTAAGAGAAAAAATATATATATATATATATATATTTTGAGGATTTTTTATAGTACCAAAAAAAAAAAAAAAAATCTTTCTAAATTTTCTCCCTCCCCTCTCTCACGTTCCTCTCTTTTACTCTTTTAATCCATATCTTTCTTGAAAAAAAAAAAAATCTATATTTTGGAGTTGTTTTTACCATAAATCTTTCTAAATTTTCTCCCTCCTCTCTAACGTTTTTCTCTTTTAATCTACATCTTTCTTTAAAAAAAATCTCTACATATTAGGAGTCTCTCATTCTAAATTTTCTTCCTCATCTCTCTCTCTCTCTCTCTAATAATATTTTCTAAATTTTATCCCTCCTCTCTTTTCCTCTTTTAATCTATATCTTTCTAAAAAAAACTATATTTAAAATTTTTTTTTTACCTAAAAAAAATAAAATTCTTTCTAAATTTTCTCCATCCTCTCTCTCTCATGTTTCTATCTTTGTAAAAAATAAAATCTATATTCTAGGAGTTTTTTTCCCACCTCACTCATGTTCTTCTGAATTTGAGATTTCCTAGCCATGGTTTCTTAAAACTGAACCAAATAAAAACGAGGGAATGAAATCCTCTCTCTCTCTCTCTCTCTCTCATAATTGTCGCAGAGAAACAAAGTTCAATTTTTGAAGCATTGCCCAAGGCTACCATCGTCTCTATCTCTAGCCCCATTAATGCCGGGGATATCATGAACCCAGTGCTACTCTCCTACACCAACGATTCCAGTTAAAACAGGCATAACCCTGTTTTCTCTATCGTTGAAATTCACACTTTATTTGAAATCTCTGTTTCTACTGAAAATTCTGAACCCCAATGGTTTAGTTTTCCAATTGGTGGTTATCGTTTCCAGATTTAAATTTTGTGTCTCCATGTCCTATTCAAGCCATGTAAGGCTCAGTTGGAATGGAAAACCCTATTGTTTCTGATGAAGACTGACCATTTGTTTTAGACAAGCTATCTAAGGATCTAAATGGCCACAAAAATGCCATCATTCTTTGCTGTTGTAAAGGTGACTGTACTTCTCGACCTAGAATGAGATCGAGATGGTAGGAGCAGGGCCACAGTGAAACGATAATAGACCATGACTTGGAAGAAAAGGTACGAGATATTGAAGGGAAGGTTTGGAGATGGAGTAGACTTTGATTATGGAGTTGAAGAGAAGATAGGGATTTTGTGGTTGCAGAAAGACGATAATGGCAGAGTGCATTTTGTTGAGGGAGCCAAAGGTAGAGACAAAATAGGAGACAAAGTCATGTTGGCTCAAGCTCCAGCGGAGCCATGTAAAAAGGACAACTTAATGTGAAATTACCACTTCTATCTCTCCATCCAATTGAATGCAAGTTAATCTAAAGGGTAACTGAAGCAAGGTTACAAAACCTGTTTGTAACATACTTGCTTACACACAGATGAACCCATTAAAAAAAAAAATCATAATTTTACAAGTGTTTTTTTTTTTTACTAAAAAAAATTCTTTATGAATGCATCGAAGTGCTTGACTCGGTTGTAGTAGACCATATTCTCTCTTAAGATACTATATACACCTCTAAATTGATTATTTTGTGCATCATTCATATATACTAAATGCAACAGAGTAGAAAGGTGGTTGCTTTAGGAGGAAACACATGCTATTGCTCAGTCACTTTCTATCTTTTTGTCCGACTCTTTTTTTTTTTTTTTTGTGGGTTTTAAAATTTTTTGTTACTTGATTGTGTTTGCTTTAGTTTCTCGGTTTCTACTTCTTATAATTTTTCTACTATACTAAACTAATGATACCTCATATTTTTGGCATTCTTCCTTGAAGTTATTTGTTCAATTTCTGGTTTTTTGTTTGACTGCTTTTATTCACCATTAGCAGCAAGTTTTGTGCACTACTATTTTGATGCTTTGTATGCTATGTGGTGCTGAAATATTTATTTGGGTTCTCATGGATAACTCTTATAGGATTGGAGGTTGAAGAGTCATGTGAGGCAAGTGATCTGGAGAAACCGAAAGCTACTTGCCTCAATAAACAATATCCTATCTGTGCTAACTCATTATAGTGAGCCAAAAACGTTTCTATGGGAAGAGATGCAACTTATCTGGGACAAATCCTATCTATTCATCATTAATTTTATTCCTTGGTAGAATTAAACAAAGCTTTGTATTGTGAGTTGCTGCAATTTTCTTTTTCGTTCTTATTTTCTATTTGATCCGGTTTACAACCTGAAGCACTATGGCAACACACATGCAATTTATATATATATATATATATATATATATTTTTTTTTTACTGATTTACATTCTAATGCATTCACGTGCTTTATTTGGTCTAACGGACATCCGAAGCAATTCCTGTGCCATTCTCCCAATAATGTATTCATAGTTTTTATATGCTTCCTTGGTGATTAAGGACATTGATAAGTTTTAATTTCTTCTCACTATGTTTGAGTTTTAGTTTGTATGTTTGATGGAATTCTACTTAATATTTTTCCGCTTGGATGGGATCTTTTTTAATATTGAAAGCAAGTTTGTTCAATGTTCAATTGTGCATTCTATATTTTTCTTCTTTTAATCTTTTGTATCTTAAACTCATGTTTAAATTATTTTTCTTTTCTTTATAATTTAGATTGAAATAGATTGAGCCTTTCAAAAATTTGGATCAATAAATTTTACAAAGGATAATTTTTAGAATATATTTAGATTATTTTAGACATTTAATTTCTCTACCACCTGACAAATACTTACACGTGAAATTGCATGTGTCCATTTTACTATTATATATGTGTGTGTGTGTGTGTGTGTGTGTGTGTGTGTGTGTGTGATTGTGCATGTGCGTGTGCGTGTGTTACTAACTTGTGGTTAACTTATTGAAGGGCAAAAATGGACAAAAAAATAAAAATAAAAGAATAGTTTGATTCTGAACATTGTAGTTTCCTCAGGCAGTTGTAGTATTAATACTGTTTGTCAACATTTACAAGACATTATATTAACATTTTGAAAAGTTGTCACCTCTCCAACTATTTCTCCATTAGGTAGGATTTTATTTGCCCAAGCACTTATTTTTTGAGGAGAAACTGATCCAATTCGAAGTTGTTGATGTTTATACCGGTGATCATAGAAGAAAAATTCTGATTCATTCCGATCAGGCTTCCTTCCATTAATCTGGAAGTTCTTTTCAGGTATGAGGAAATGATTCAGTTCCAGAGCAAAGATTGTAATTCTCGAATGAGCAATCGAAAAGATTATGGAGCATCTTCAAGGTTAGGTATTGTTCCTCTAGCGGTAGTAGTCCCAAGTACTTCCTGACGAGCTCTAATATGATACGCTTCTTATGTAAAATATGAGCAAACCAAACCCTTCTAGAGCCCAAACTTCCATTTCTCCTACCCGTTGGCCCCCCTGCTTGGCCCTTCCTCTAAGGGGTTGTTGTGTAACAAGTGCATAGAGTCAAGAAAATATATGGATATTCACCAGGAGACCATCTTGAGGATATGTACTTCAAGTGTGTGTGTCTAAATCTTAACTTCCCCTCCTCACTTCTCCTCCCTTCTCCCTTTATAATTTTCATGTTTGCATCTCTGGCAAAAGGTTTTCATAAACTGTAGTCTACACAAGTCCTGTACCAATATCGTCGTCTTGAGCAGCATATCCTGTATGATAAACTACATGTGTATTAATGTGGAAACTGTGGTGTTGAGACTTTGAGTCTTTTTGAGATGTGACATGGGAGGAAAGTTGTATGAAAATTATGAATTATTTAATTTTTGGTCTTTTGTGAAGAGCTTAAAGTCCTGGAAGATTCTAGTTTGATTTGCAATTTGCATGGAATCTTTAGCACGCATATGCTTGTATAGATCATGCAATAACAAACCATTTCTCCTCCCCCCAATGGAAAATTCTACATCCTACCACTTCTAGTCCCTAGACTATCTTTAATTTCCCATCATGCACTTCAACCTTGCAGACTTTATTTCTTTCTTCTCTGCAAACTGATATGATCTCTTCAGTGATGACTAGGACTGGAGCTAACATGATCGCATTGCCTCTGCACTCGGCTATTGTTGCAATGCTGCCAGCAGCACTGCCTGTGGTGTTCTGAAGGCTCCACTGCAATAATGGTGCAGCAGGTTTGCGATCAGCAAACCCTAATCAGCCCCCAAAAGAAGTAAAAGGCAGATATAGATGAATGGGAAAGGAGAACAAAAGAAGGATAATGAGCAGAAAATTGTTCAATATTGTTGAAAGGACTTCTAAGTGGGTTTGCAGCGGAAAAGCCGAATATCCACTTGAAGACCAATGAAGCAGTTTTTCATTGGCTGGAAAAGAATTACCCTCTTTGGACATCAAAGTAAAAGAGTACACGCATTAGTTCAAATGTGGGAAAGCCAACTATCCATACCAAATAAAAGGTTCAATTAGGGGGTCCAGCTGAACTAGTTGCTAGGTCTAGCTACTTGTTTTATTTTTGTTTAATTTCTTTTAGTTTTGGTCAGTGAGGGCATGTACATAATCCTCATTTCTGGATCTACTTTTGAGTCATAAGTCAAGTCAGTCCTTTTCTTGGTGTCAGTTGATATTTTTTGAGGCTTAAGTTGGTCTATCTGGTATTAATTACTAGTTACATGGGTAGTGTAATCACTAGTAACCATTGGTAATGTGATCACTTGATAAATCTTGAGACTGGTGGTTGGTTATTTAATAGGGTGCAGTATGACCAAAACCTGATCAATACATGATAGAGTTGTTCTTTTATGATACCTGGGTGATCATAGGTAAGTTGATTGCTCTGGTGCACTTGTTCTCTATTTCTTCGTTTTTTCATCTTATCATTTCTCACCTTATTTTTGAGTAGTGTTTCTGCATTGGCAAGATCTAGGTTGTTTTTGGTTGGCCACTTATTTCTTGTGTGCATAATTCCTTGATTTGGCCATGTAGAAGGATGATATGGCATCTATTGGTACATGGATGAACTTGTATCTTACTTATCCATGGTCTTTGGGTCGCCAAAACATGAAAGAGGACTTTATTTTTTCCATATGTTGGTGTATTTGGACTGAAGCTCACCACATGCAAAGGAAGCAAAATGTATACATGGATGAACTCGTATCTTACTTAACCATGGTCTTTAGGTTCCCAAAACATGAAAGAGGGCTTTATTTTTTCCATGTATTGGTGTATTTGGATTGAAACTCACCACATGCAAAGGGAGCAAATTGTTGGGCCTGTTATTGGTGCCAAAAAAGTGGCCACCTTGTATATATAGTGCCACCTTTTGGAGCCTTGGTTGTTGGTATTTCACTGGACCAATGTCAATGCAACTGGGTGGATGTGTTAATTGGTCTAAGAAAGTTAGGTTTTCCCCCATCCCCACTGCCATGTGCTCACACATATGTAAACAAAACACTTGTGCATGCATCTGATTCTCTTGCCAAACTAGAAAAATCTCAAGGTTCCTCTTGGTTGTATTTCCAGGTTACATCGTATGCTCATGGATCATCTGACCTGCTTGGCATTCAAATTGATGCAGCAATAAATCCAGGTAGTAATGTCTCCCAACTTTAGTCCCATTTTCTTTCTACTTCTGAGTCTCCTACTGTGCATCTACTTTTTTAAATCGCCCAACCAAAGCTCTGTTGTAAAGGCTGATTGATGACTATGATGTTACTCATTAAATCAATGTCTTTGGACATCTACCTTCTGTTAATTGTCACATTGTAGGAAATAGTGGTGGTCCTGCATTCAATGATGTGGGGGAGTGTATTGGGGTGGCATTTCAGGTAGATTTCTGGTTCACTCAATCCACGTTCTTAATTCCCTCTCTCTATCAATCTATGTACAGACACATTCACACACTTGTGCACACACACACCACATACATATATACTGGAAATAATAAATTTTCAATTTTGTAATTTTTGCTGTTTAGTTCTCCAAAAATTTCCATTTTATGCACGAAACATGCTTATCTAATCAAAATCATGTTATGCAAACCTCTTCCCCCCACACCCCCCTAAAAAAGAAAAAAAGGGAAGATTATTCTCTTATAGCATGATAATAACTACTTTTAGTGCATTATATTATGTGGGTCATCACTGTCATGTTTCTTACTAGGCATTTCATTTAGGTTTACAGATCTGAAGATGCTGAAAATATTGGATATGTAATTCCCACGACAGTCATTTCTCATTTCTTGGAAGACTATGAAAGAAATGGGAAGTATACTGGTGAGGAACTTCTCTTGAATTAGTTTCTTACTGATCTACTGAAACAGTATACTTGATACCTCATAATATTTATAAAATGGGCTTCCACAAACTAGGAGGATGATTCATGCATTCAGATCTTCCATGTGGATGGGGAGCCTTGAAATTGTCTTCCTTTGGCCTATGATGTGTAGTTCTGTTGGGGGATGGAGTGGGGAGGGGAGCGGGGCGTGGGGGGGTGGGGGTGGGGGTGGGGGTGTGGGTGTGGGTGTGGGTGTGGGTGGGATGAAGTGGGGATCTTCTGGTTTGTTGATTGTTTGTGATTTCTTTTTCTCCCATCCTGACATTGGATTCTAAAGTGTCAATTATTAATTGATATAATTTCAGCAACAGAAATGAAACAACAATTATTCTTCATCTGGTCATGAACTACATTATCCATCAGATGATTTCTCCTATAGGCTATGTTGTTTTATCCAGAAACTACCAGACAGGAAAGGAAAGGAGAGTGCCGAAAAAAAGGAGAAAAGAAAGTAGAAGACATCAAAAAGAAAAGGAAAAAAGGGGGGGGGGGGAGTTCGAGTTTCTGATGCATATCCAATCAGCAATTTAGCTTTCTTGCATTACGTTACATATTAGTACATTAATTGTCTGGTACTTATGTTTGGAGTTGGTTAAACTGCTTAATTTTAGCAAGAGGAGGTTATCCTTCTCAGCTAATGCCAAACATGAAATTTCAGGATTCCCTTGCCTTGGAGTCTTGCTTCAGAAGTTGGAGAATTCAGCACTTCGTGCATGCTTAAAAGTGCAATCTAATGAGGTATTCTCCGTATGTCTACTGAGCTTGATACCCATTTCATCAAGGTTGCAAATGTGTATCCCTTTCTCTGTTTATCCAACATGAGTAATAAAACTTTGAGAGAAGGTCATCAACACATGCATAGTTTGGTAATCTATTATTTATTTGTGTGTGTTGTTTGTATATGATCTATTTAAGCAAGGAGATTGAATAGCATACGAAGGGTGGTGGTTAAAAAGGAGTGGGATGGGGGTCTCGGGGTGGGTGGGGGGGGGTTCTTGGTTTGATTGAGGTGGTTGGGTTCTTTGGAATGCAGTGCACGTCTCTTCTATTTCATTTTTCTTTTTCGGGGATGTGTCTGTTATGCAATTCCTACATTCCTACATTCATTTTAAAATCGCAATTATTACATCTCTTGAGCATTCTAATCCTCATATGTTCCGGTCCATGACATGTGCTGCAGGGCGTTTTGGTACGGAGAGTTGAGCCCACTTCTGCTGCAAATAATGTTTTGAAAGAGGTAGGCAGACTATTTGTAACTCCAGCTAGTATCTCTTGTCTAGCAACAACAGTCAATAAACACAACTGCAGAGAAGGGAATTTTTGCGTCATATGTAGGGCAGCCTAATTGCTAAAGTGCTTTGCAACCCAATAATCAAATTGATATCAGGATCACGAACAAACTTTGTGAAGACTTTATTAAAGTGATTATCTAATACAGTTAAGAAAAAAAAAATCTGATTTGAAGGGAGAAAGGCGCATAGCTAGTCATAGAAAGCCAAGATCCAACTGTAAACACTGGTTACTGTGCTATGCTATATTTCTTCTTGGATGTCTGATCTGGGAGGAACATTTTGAAAGTTTGAAATCTGGTTCTGATAAGCCAGTACACTTGTTGGAACATATCGTTCACTTGGAGAGCTTAGTGTGCCAACCCATCAACAGGAGACCTTAGCTAGATGGGCACAAGGACAGACCATAGGTATCAAGGCCCTCACACTCCAGTGGTTATATTTGGGTTTCATGCTTGATGTACTTCAAGATGTTGATTTGTACTCATGAATGATGTGTATGAATTTTGATGTCTCTTGCCTAGTTGGCCACTTTTTGCTCAAATATAAGGCCAATCATTCAGAAAAGGAGAAAGAAGATTTTACTGTGTTTCAAATGTTTCTTCGTTTGTGCCCTTCTGTCAATTTTGATGTTCTAAAATTCTGACAAATTCCTCTCCTTTAACCTTGACATTGTCATGGAGTCTTTCAAATCTGTTGAAGGATGTTTGAATTTGAATGTCCAGAGTTGCCTTATCAAAATACTTGGAAAATAATTTTTGTAGATATTATGCTTCTCCAGGGGGACGTGATCGTAAGCTTTGATGATGTTCGTGTAGGATGTGAAGGAACTGTGCCATTTCGATCAACTGAGCGCATAGTATTCCACTATCTAATAAGTCAAAAGTAAAGTTCCTATGAGCTGTATCACAAAATAGACTGAAAATATTACCAGATTTACTTTTATGTTTCTCTATAGAAGTATTATGCACACATGAGAAATTCGGGCCTGCATAGTCAAAATCATTACTACAGAAGAAGGCCACTACTACTCTCATTTCCTTAACCTGGCTCACCTGATCCTTATTTTTGGTTTTTATCTCGTGCATTACTACTCCATATCCTTTTACCGTTTTGCTTTGATTGGCAAGTGTTAAAACATATCCCATATATACCGTGTGGGGGTACACATTTTCCTAGTTAGTCTCAGTTCGTCGTCTTTATTTATAACTAGGAATAGGGAAGCTTCTAGGATCTCAGTTAGTCTTCAATTATAACTAGGAATAAGGAAGCTTCTAGGCTTTCCTCTTTTGTGTAATTGCTGCTTATATAAACATGATAAGGGGGACTGCTGAGTGCTGAGAGTTATGATTCTTTTGTTCTCTTTGGCAGTCTCACCCACTTCTCCCTCAATTCTCTTCTTTTTTTTCTATGTCGCTTGTGTGATCACTGGTTTCTAGTTTCTGATATGTTACAGTAAAGAAAATTTATAATTGTCAGAAAAACAATGTGATTGATTCTTCTCTCCATTTATTTCTGTTAGCGCTTGGCATTCTGCGGCAGTAAACAGTTACATGTGGTTCTCATGCCCAACCGACTCACCTGGAAGATCTGATGCTAGTTTAGTCTATGTATTGACTACCCTTTTTCTTTAAAGATTATAAAAAAGGGGGTGGGGGTATACTGCCTTACTGCCTCAACCTGGGGGTGGGAGGAAATCAACGCATTATGACCATGGTAACCATCTCCTTAAGTACATTTTGGATCTCAAGGAAAATGGCGAAACAAAGCAAAGGAAGACTACAGTATGGATGGCTATGGCCATACACAGTCAAATTTTTGGTTTTCTGTTTTTCCTAGGCAGAAGTGGTTTCACTTTCACCCTGATGATGTGTATACCATGCTGAGGCAAATTTTTATGCTGTTGATGAACTATTCTTGGAGTCAATTCAATGTGTAATAAAGAGCCTTCTAAATTTGTACCAATATATAAAGAGTCTTCTAAACTACATTGCTTAAACATCCAATTCAAATTTCTGAAGGTTTCTGCAATTTTGCTTGTTTATTTTCACTTCTATCATTTATTTATGATCAGAGTGATACAGGCCCTTGGATCAAATAATGTTTGAATGATCAGGTTTGCAGGTGATGTGGCAGAGCTTGGTATTATTCGAAAGGGAACTTCTATGAAAGTTCAAATAGCACTAAATCCACGGGTGCATTTGGTATGCCATTTAACAGATTTTAACTTTGTAGTTTGTACACAATGGTGTGCTCAGGGTGTTAATCAAATTGAAGTTTGATCAGTTTCATGCTCAAATGTTAATTAGATTGGCAATGCCTTCTAGGTCCCTTACCACATTGAAGGAGGCCAACCTTCTTATCTGATTATTGCTGGACTTGTGTTCACGCCACTCTCAGAACCTCTTATTGAGTATGTTTGATCCTTGCCTATATTACCGTTATAGTTTCAATTACTAATAGGCTAATAGCATTAGGTAGACTTTTCACTAGAAAAAGGATTGGCATCCTGTTCATAATTTCCCTAACCTACTTGTTTTGTTTAACAGTGAGGAACGTGAAGACACCATAGGGGTAAGTTGTAATGCTGTATAAAACCTTTATCTTCTAAACAGTGTTGAGTGTGACTAATTGCCATAATTCATAATCATATAAAAGTTCATTTTTTTTTTCTTTTGGGTCAGTTGAAACTATTGGTGAAGGCACGGTATTCATTGGCCAAGTTCAAAGGGGAACAGATAGTGATCCTCTCGCAGGTTATTCATATCTCTTATTATATATTAGTTGGTGATAGTAGAGACGATTGGCAACTTTTTCTCATGTAATCCAAGAACTGCATATAGGGATTTTGAAATTGGAGCCTCTTAGTGATATTGATTTACTTTGTTCCCTTCCTGCATAGGTCTTGGCAAATGAGGTGAACATCGGATATGAGGAAATGGGCAATCAGCAGGCAAGTTCTAGCCTCCCACCATGTTATACCTTTTACAAAATTGATATACTTCATCATTCATCAAGAGGATCGAAAGAATAATACAAATAAACAATGTCAGGTTCTAAAGTTCAATGGAACTCCAATAAAAAACATACGACACTTGGCATATCTCGTTGACTGTAAGTACCTGCAGCCTTATCTTTGACTGCTCTCTCTGAAATCTACTCACTATTACCTCCATGTTGTTGCTTAGCATGCAAGGACAAGTATTTAGTCTTCGAGTTTGAAGACAACTTCCTTGCGGTCTTCGTACGGGAAGCTGTTTCTTCGACCACACCTCGCATCCTCAAGGATTATGGGATTCCATCTGAGAGGTCTTCAGATCTGTTGGAGCCGTATCTGGATTCGTCAGAATGTGACCAAATAATAAATCATGACATCTGCGACAGTCCAGTCTCAAATTCGGAAATTGGGTTCGATGGACTTCTTTGGGCATGAGAAGAAAATTCAGATTGGGCAGGATTCATTTCCTCAAGAGACTGTCTTTGAGGTACACATCTTTGGAGGGACAGACATATGACATTAGATTTTGGATTACCCACTGTCACAATCAGAGTCACATTCTTCATGTTGGTTTTATTTTTTGGTGTCATCCAACAGCATGCACCAAGTGGCTGTTATTGTTTCTCCTTTCAAAATTCAGGTTCAGATAATAAAATATAGCTCTCTTGGAATTTTGGTTCAGAAACAGTGTCATTTAACACAACCCACCTCCCCCCCCCCAAAAAAAAAAAAAAAAAGGTAGACATTATTAATGAGTAAACATTATGAAAAGGGCCTTTCCACCTCCCTCTGGCTGGACCTTGGCATCCCTTGGGCATTCTCCTCCTTTTGATTTCTCCCAGAATTATCTATTTTTCTGGCCTCCCCAGATCTGCATCTGTGGCTGCCATCATCTCCTCTAGCGATTGGTCTCCCCCCTTCCCCCCACCCTCGATGATCTTTAGTCTTCGCTCCCTCCCGGTTACAGTGGAAGAGAAGACAAGATCTTCTGGCTTCCTTCCACCATGGGTCTCTTCACCTCTACTTCTGCTTGGAACCATATTCGCTCTATGAGTCCTCTTGCTCCTTGCTGTAATATCATTTGGTTCAAAGGTTATATCCCTCGGCACAACATCAATACTTGTGAGTTCTCTCCAACTGTCTCCTTATGCAATTGTTTTTCATCTTCTATCACATTCTAGTCCTCCCCTCTAGCCTTTGCTAGAATGATACCAAAAATATTGGTCATCTTCTTTTCTCTTGCCCCTTCTACTCCACTATCTGAAAAAGAGTGCTTAAAGTCATCTGGACTTCTTGTAGAAGAATCATTCCCTTGAGTAGAGAATGGATCTGGGTTGACATGACTTTTGATGCCTCATTTTGTGATATGATTGGAAAGTTTGCCTCTGTGCTACCAGCAATCACTCCTGGATGGAGCGAAATCTTTGTAGATGGATTTTCAACTCTCGCTCTTTCGATAAGATTTGGAACACCATCTATTAAAGGTGCCTTCAAGCTTAGCTGTCTTTGTCCCCATATTATATATAACACCCAAGGAACATGCTCGTTATTGTCTCCTGGGGTATCCCTCTCTCTATCATCTCTCCTCCCTCTTGAGCTTCTGTTGCTGACCCCCCTCCCTTTGCCCGGGCTTTCTTTGGATGCCCTTGGTGTTTAGGCTTTCCCTTTTGTAGGTTGTAGTGTTGGTTCCCCCCCTTGGATCCCCCATTGTATATTCCTATTCTTTGGCAAAAAAAAAAAAAAAAAAAACACTACAAGTCTAGTGTAGGAAATGTCCAGTCGGTGCACTTGTGTAGGGTACGAAAGACCATGCTGCCCTCATTGACATGCACTAGATATGCTCCCATGTGCCTTTCCATTGGTCTGCTGGTTGGGTATTTTCTACACCAGATTGGTAGGGTTCTCTCGCCCAAACATTGTAGTCTCCATTCATATTGGGCTGGGCGTAGGGTCGGGCTGATGACGGGCTTGGGCTGGCCACATGACTTACTTTTGAACAGAAAAAGGAAATTTATATATCTAAAATTCTTTCTGAATTTTGTAAATATAATTTTCAAAATTTTACTTTTCAAAACAAAAGATATAAATATATATATATATATATATATTGGGGGTAGAAAATTGAAGGAATTTGATTGCAAAGAAAAGTGAGATTTTATTACTTTAAATTTGATGTATTTTGGTATTAATTGCACCATCATTTTTAGGTGATGATTACAAAAATTTTCACTTTAGTATTAATTTAATTTCACTTTCTTTTCCTTTGTTTTCCTTGCAATCAAAATGAGCCTTCGTACGTTAAATGAGTAGTGTTCCCATGGGGAATGTGTAAAGGAGGGACAGAAAATGCTGTTAAAATGAGAATATTTTATCCACTGGAAACGTATACCAAACAATGAATGACAGTTTATACTTTTATATAATAATATGTATTAAAAAAAACCCTTGTTGTAACTAATGATGTTAAAATGTTCAGTGCAAGATTTTTTAGGTAAATTTGAAACTGATCTGTTCAATAGCAGTTTCAAATAGTAAAATCAAAACCATTTATAAACAGTTTTAATTATTTATTTAAATGATTTTTTCTTTTCTAATTTGTTATTGACGTAGATATAAACTTGCCATTGAATTGTTAACTGTTATATGTTTTCTTTTAATATTTTTTTTTATTAAAATAGATGTATACTCTACATTGAATGATTTTACTTACTATGTGTGTGTGCGTGTATATATATATATATATATATATCAATGGTTGTTTACCATCATCAATTTAAGCACTATAGTTTTAACTGTTTAATTAAATGGTCTCAATTTTGAAACTAAAATCAAACCATTTAGAGAAGGGAGGGGCCTCTATTAGGCAAAGGTAGGCAGATTCAACCTTCCAACCCCATACCAAGAGTCCCAACTATCAATCCCATGTACCTGCTAAGCTTCCATTGAATTTAAGGTTTTATAAGCATTATCCTAAAATTTATGGAAATTGTAGATGCCAGTCATTTCCCCCCTTCTTATTTATCTCTCAACCATGCTCAAATACGTTTCTTGGTTATATTTATGATGTAATGGTTCAGGAATAAAGGACTTAGGTTTGAGAACTTCCTGATCTCAACATGCAGGTCACTGCAAGAAGGTGGCTTCCTAACTTCATCATAAGAATCGTCAACCCATGTATGACATCTAACCAAGTTATGCACTCAAACCAAACGGTCTTGGAACACTACAGCCTACCTTGGATGACAATAATTCACCTGGCACAGAGGCACAGAGGCACAGAGGCACACAGACAAGAAATTCAACATTCCTCAGGCACACAAATTTCATAACAAAAACCATGTCTAAGAAACACTTCACAAGAGGGGAGGATGTAGGATTTTTATTTTTTATACAAAACACAAGACGAGACTACGATTATAGTAGAGAACAACCAAAATCCGAGAACTATAACAGGTGGTCTTTAATAGTGGTCTTCGCAATCTCAAAAGGCAAAAGAGACATTTTCACGGACTACGCATTAAAAACTAGACACTGTATCCTTAGATTAACCCTGAAGACCAATAACACCTGGAAGAGAAAGAAAGAATGATAATGAATCAGTATGGCATTTCTGAAAGATTATACAGCAAAAGTGAGTTGCAAATCTGAGGGTAAATTGTGCTTACCACAGGCTATTCTGCCACCAGCGTTTCCAGTGCTTTTGCTGAGTTCATGTCCCCCTGAAAACAATATAATGGTTAAGACAAGTTGTTAGACCATTGCCTTGCGGAACAGAAACAAAAATTAAGATAACGAAGGATTTCCCCAATTTAAGCCTTCTAAAATGGAACTGGGTCTAAAAGTTTGAAGATACCAATGAAATTTCCCCGAGTAAGAAACTACCGTCACAACTACTAGTTGGCAAATATACATACATTAATAACTACAACCATTGCGTGACAGAAGCATTGGGAGATACTGAGAATGCCAGTGCAGATTTCACCCCAATTGAGTAGAATACACCTATGCACCGAAAAGAACATAGGAAACTGCCACAATATTGCACAAGCTCATTTCACAATGTACTGCACACTCAAGAGAGGCAGAAGAAACTTGTTTTTATGTTCTGGTTTCTCACTTTCCACATAATGTCCTACGAAAAAAAGGTGTGCGATACTACTCAATGTCCGCTTTCAAGATACAAGTTGCTCCATGCATCCTACAGCACCTCTGCCATCATCACCCAATTAATCTGAAACTTTTCAAACACTTGAGGCTGTCGAGTAAAAAACAAATGGATAATGATACAAAAGGTTATTCAGATTTTCTCTACCCTCCTCTTCACACAGAAAGATGTATCAAGTTGCTGCAGTCATCTAAGAAACAGGTTTTCCAGCACCAGTCTTAAACCAATTTACTAAGAACTTGAATTGCTCCTCCACCATACTAAGATATCTACTCCCTACAATACACGTAAAACTTCCAGTAGCATTACCATTTTGTTAGGTTTTTTCAAACATTTAAATTCCTAGAGTTAGTAGAAACCCAAAACCTCGTCAATTCTGTACTTGTATGAAGAACCCAGCCACTCAAGCTACTTGCCTGCAAATTCTATAAATTACAGACCTAAATCATTCAGGGCTCAACCCCATGCCACACATTGCTCCAGAACCCAACTTTCACTCAATCTACCACCATATATCAAGTATTTTGCTTAAACTAGTTTCAGAACATTAGGCGTACTCTTCCATACTCCAATCACATGAGATCATAGCTCCACAATAGTACCAACCCCCTTTATGATTCAGCAGATGTTGCTTCCAGCACAAACTCCATTAATTCTCTTCAAATTTGCCAAAGAATGCCGCAAGTACATCCTCAACTGGTTGAATCATGCTACCACATTCCTCTTCTACTAATCCCTCTAGCGATGCCACAGAAATTCCTCTCAACCACCTTAATTCTATTCTCCACTGCTTAGGAAACATATAGATTCAATTTCCAGAACTTCTCCTTGTTCACATTGATCTACATCAACTCTCCCCCTCTTAAAAATAAAACTCAATTGCGAGTTTGGTAGAGATGTTTAAGTAGCCTTGCATGATCATCCTTCAAAGGAAAGTAGAATTCAGCAACCACTGCTCTTGTTTACCACCTCTCCTTAGCTCTGCTACCAAGTTAATGTAAAGTCAAGTCACAAGGGACTTGACCCCAGGCAGGATCCTAAACAATATTCAAAGGGTAACAATAGTGGGTTTGAATACAAGATAAAAACTCAACTTATAAGTAGTTATAACCTCAAACAACACATAATCAGCCCCTGGAATACGTTAAAATACCACACAAAAGTAATACTTAACCCACACACAAAATACAGTAGAATATATTAACTTCCCTTAGCTGATAGGTCACAAATCGAGCTGTTAAGACTCCCAAAATATAGATTTCAGATGACTTTTCAACAGGCGGACCTAGGTTTCAGTTTGCTTCCCAAATAAACCTTAACACAACAATGTTTGCAGTCTCACAACAAAAGTGAAGCATCAACCGAGTTGAGGCTTCAATTGATCTTCTAGCAGGACTCAAATAGGCTTAATAGCACTCAAGAAAATAAGAAATAGCAAAAGGAAAATAGGAAAGATCAATGAATAGGAAAGGGGTAGCTCTCTCACCCTCAACTCTCTCAATTGATCTCTCAGCATTTCTCAGACCATCAAGCAAACAACAAAGTTTTCATTCATTTCAATTGTCTTACAAGCTTACAACTGATGGTATTTATAGGCTAAACCTTGATAAGCTAAGCCTCCATTATTGACATTATTAAAAGACTTTGAAAACTGTTTAGTGAGAACTTTTGAGGCTAGTTGGTGAGGGCTCTAAAAGGAGTAGTTGGTGAAGGCTTTTGAGACTCTACAGCTGTCCTCCCAAGAGGTGGACTGCTTGGGGAAACCCTAGCCAGCCTTAGCTTAATTGGGCTGTGTGGGCATTGAGCTAGCTAAGTTGGTCCCTTTCTCGTTGTACTTCAAACCAGTAAATTTATCTGCATCAACTCCCCACTCTCTTAATATCATTTGTCTCTGATGAATGGAGGAACGACATATAATGCTCATATAAATCCAGATGAAGACGCTTGAAGTTGCCGGCATGGATCCCTGTGCTGTACTTGATAGGTTAGCCCTTCCACTTGACAAGAAATGAATAGTAACCCTTACCACCTCACATAGTAGTAAACTTGTTGTCCAAGTGTCCAATGCATCTTCAACTTCATCATCAGTAGGGGTTACGAACTAAGGGAGCCATAATGCGTGCTTAGTATCACCCTCATTAGTATGATGACCCACATAAAGGGAGAGAGACCCTCATCACGATGCAGATAAATTTACTGGTTTGATGTACAACAAGAAAAGGACCAACCCAGCCAGCCTAAACAGCTCTATGCCCACACAACCCAATCAAGCTAAGGCTGGCCCAAGTAGTCCGCCTCTTGGGAGGAGAATTGTAGAGCCTCAAAAGTCTTCACCAACTACTCCTTTTAAAGCCCTCACCAATTAGCCCCAAAAGTCCTCACCAAATAGTCTCCAAAGTCTTCTACTAATGTCAATAATAGAGGCTTAGCTTATCAAGGTTTAGCCTATAAATACCATCAATTGTAAGCTTGTAAGACAATTGAAATGAATGAAAAATTTGTCGTTTGCTGACAAAAAATGGTCTGAGAAAGGCTGAGAGATCAATTGAGAGAGTTGAGGGTAAGAGACCCAAGCTGAGAGATCAACTGAGAGAGTTGAGGGTAAGAGACCCAGGCTGAGAGAGCACCCTATCCCCCACTTCCAATCCATTGGTCCTCCCTCTTTTCCCTTTGCTATTTCTTATTTTCTTGAGTGCTACTAAGCCCATTTGAGTCTTGCTAGAAGATCAATTGAAGCCCCAACTCAACTGCTATTGTACTTTTGTTTTGACATTGCAAACACTACCTAAGATATTGCCGTGTTAAGGTTTATCTGGCAGCAAACTGCAGCCTAGGTCCACCTGCTGAAAAGCAGTATGAAACCTATATTTTGAGAGTCTAACAACTCAGATCTCTGACCTATCAGCTAAAGGAAGTTAACTTATTCTGTTGTATTTTGTGTGTGGGTTAAATATTACTTTTGTGGGAGGTATTTTAATGTACTTCAGGGGCTGATTATGTTTAAAGTTATAAGTTGAGTTTTTATCCTGTATTCAAACCCATTGTCGTTACCATTAGGATATTATTTATGATCTTGCCCAAGGTTAAGTCCCTTATGACTTGAATTTACATTAGAAGCCTTCACTGATGCGAACTGGGCTGGATCTGTTAATGATCGAAGATCTACATCCGAATATCGTTCCTTTCCTGAGGGAAACCTTGTTACATGGCGAAGTAAGAAACAATCAGTTGTGTCTCGTTCCAATGCCGAGGCTGAGTACTGTGCAAAGGCATAAGGGATCTGTGATCTCATATGGCTTATGGGCCTCTTGTGTGACCTTGGAGTTACCGTTGAAGAATTGATGCAGTTCTATTGTGACAAGAATGTTGCCATCAATATTGCTCACAATCTTGTTCAACATGACAAAACAAAGCACATTGAAATTGACACACTTCAGGAAAGAGAAACTCGAGCATGGAAATATTTGTATACCATGTGTTGGATCTACCGATCAATTAGCTAATGTGTTCACCAAGGCTTTGCATTGTAAGGTATTTCATCCTCTCGTCTCCAAGTTGGGCATGTATGATATCTTTGCACCAACTTTAGGGGGGTGTTGAGAATACTGTAGTTAATCTATAATTACCGTTGTAACTATCTTAGATAAGGATGCTGAGTCAGTAATACCTTACTATATCTTTTATGATATCAACAAAGTGAGGTTGCCTCCATTGTCAAAGTTAGGTGGTAGCCTCCTCTAATTGTCAATGTCAACAACGGGAGACTGCCTTCATTGTCGAAGTTAAGTGAGAGAAAGACTTTCATGTGTTTTTTGACAGTCTACAAAAAGTGTAAGAACCTTAGAGCTTAATAACAAGAAAAAACGTTCTTTGTCATCTCTCTTCTCAACTTGGTACCAGAGCCAAAACCTTATTTCTTCTTTTTGTTTTTTTCCTGTTTTCCACTGATGCCCTTGGGGGCTTTTGCCTCCTAGTCTAGCATGGTTAGACTAAACCCCGCCCCCATGCACTAATAACCCTACCTAACCCACCACGCCTTCCTCTGCTGTCCCTTTTTTTTTTTTTTTTTACGCCTCCTTGCATTGCCACCCAGTGTCTCTAGTGCCTTCTCACACTACTGCCGCAGCCCTCTGGTTGTCACGCACTTGCGCCTCTCCGCAGACATCATTGTCGCTTGTGTTACCACTTCTGTGCTCGCTATGTGACTCCTCTGACTCATAGCTACTAAGGATACCTTACTTGAGGAAACCAACAAGTGGTATCTCTACAGATGGTCGTCTTTGTGGTCGTTTTAGTACCTATGGCCACCATCTCTCCCTTCAACAGTCAACCTGGTCTTATCAAACTAAATGGTCAGAACTATCTTGCATGGTCTCAGGCATGCCTACTATCTGTGGGAACAATTTCTCCGACTTTGTTACTAGTGACGCGCAAAAACCTACGGATGCTACTCCCATTGGAACTTGGTTATCTAATGACACACTCGTCATGTCTTTCTTGCTCAATTCCATGGAGCCTACCATTTGTCCCAACTTTGTCTTGCTCAATTCTGCTAAGGAGCTTTGGGATGCAATCAAACAAACCTACTGTCAGGTAGGGAACTATGCTTATATTTATCAAATCCACTATACAATTCGTTCCACTACTCAGAAGGATTTGTATCTCACTGCTTATTATTCAACCTCACATACTAAATTGCGAAGAGAGATGCCAGAGAATGATTTTTCTTATTATGGAGCTCTACGGCTCTTACACTTTATATAGACTAAAAAAAAAAAAAAAAAAAAAAATCAAAGTCTTTCTCTGTGATTTCTCACATAACTTTGACAATGGAGGAAGCCTCAACAAACTCTCGCTTAACTTTTACAATTAGAGAAGCTACCACCTAACTTTGGCAATGAATGCAGCCTTTCTTTGTTGACATTGATAATTGGAGGACGTTGTCACCTAACTTTGATAAAAAATATAGCCTCCCTTTGTTGACATCATGATAGACAAAGTAAGATTTAACTGACTAAATATCCTTATCTAAAGTAGTTACCACGGTAACTAAGAGTAACCATGATAATTCTCAACAGTAATGAATACCTAATTATAATTAAATTACAACAACGATCAGCTCTAAGATCGCATTTGTTTGCATTACAGATCAGATCCTTTGAGGTATGCTTTTTTCTGATAATACTGCTTCGGTGGAAGAACAAAAGTAGGGAGAACTATGAAGTTGGAGTTGTGGACATCAACCATGGAATAAAAAAATTTACAATAATTATGAAGAAAATAGGGTATATGGGGTGTAACTTTAACAAAAAAATAGGACAAAGTGGGATGGTGAAAATTGATGATAGAGACAATGTAGAGTGAAAATTTTAGGTACCTAGATTCAATCATAACATAAATAATGAAAGAAAAATTAACGATGATATTGCGCAAAAAATTAGAATAGAGCGGATGAAGTGGAAGATTGCATCTAGAGTGTTGTGTGGGAAAAAAATCTTTTAGAACTCAAATGGAAATTTAATAGACAGTTATACGACCAGCAATGATGTAAGCAACTGGATGTTAGTAAAAAAATATCATATAAAAAAAAACTTAGTGTAGCTGAAATGAGGATGTTGAAATGGATGAGTGGTAAAGCTAAAAGATTAAACAAGGAGCAAACAAATTAGAGCTAATTTAGGAATAGCTCCAACACATGATAAGTTACGAGAAAGTTGTTTGACGTGGCATGGACAAATGCAATGGAGGCCTTTGAATGCCCCAGTACAGAGAAGTGATATAATTCAGATTGAAGGAGCTAAAGAGTCTAGGTGTAGGCCTAAAATGAATTTAGGAGAAGTGAGTGAAGACATGCATAACTTAGGACTAGTAAGTAGTATGGCTTAAAATAGAGCTGATTGGAATAAAAGAATCCATGTAATCAACCCTATTTAGTTGGGACAAGGCTGAGTTAAGTTAACTGATTTAGGAAACATACATACAGACACAATAAATTGGTAGAGTTCCCCCAAGTAAAGATTGAAGCCCTCCATGACGGCAGTCTCTTTTCTCCATTACATGGTCGCTAAATTGATCCTTATACTTGCATCAATGGTCATACCCAAATAATTTGTAGTTAATCACAAAGAGCATGGTGAGCACCTCAGATATGGGGATAGATATACATGTCTGAATGTTCAACTCCATTTTGGCTATTTTTCAGGCTTCCTGAATTTGATTGATACCTTGGTGCCAATAGATTTTTACAGCCACACTGTTTCATGTAATAGTGGAAGCTGCCGAGAAGCAATTACTTCCTACCGAAAAATAAATTAGAAATTAACCGACCAACAGATTACTTGGTTTACTGAAATGTTCAGGTAAGACAAATGCAGCATATCTAGTGCAAAAATCCAAAAAGCCAGGCAAGTCTTCCATCAAGCAAATGAAGATCTGATAATTGATGAAAAATGATCAAATGCTTTCCAACATCAATTGAGCATTCAGTCCATGGTCCAGTCTACTTTCTCATCAGATAATTGGGCCTCCACAATGTTATTTGAGATGGAAAAATTTACATGGATGATAAGAAATCTACACGAAGTCCTAAAGCAGAATGTGTTGATAAGTTAACGTTTAACCAAATTGTGCCTTCATGATACTTCACTACTGGACAAGACATGAATCACTAGGTAGTCTCCTCATTCATTTGATTGCATGGCTGCTATACCCATCAGAAAAAAAATACATGAAACAAAAACTTGAATCTGATTTCATGTACTGACTATAAATGTCTCCCCCAATAAAGGGGGACAGACTAATGACATAATGGATAAGGTTGGTTTACACCAGGATTTTGGACAAAAGTCAAGTGACAAACTGGGAAGGTGTTATGAATCCAGTCTCTCCTGTTTTGACCATTATTTGTTTGTACCCTACTAAGTTTTTAAAAGGATTTTATAACTTGCATCAGTTCAGCCCCTTTCAATTTAAATTGAAGCAGAGAGAAAGACAAACAATCCTCCTATTACGGACTCTAGTTTAATCAACAAGTTGTGACAATTCATAAGCAAGCTTAAATTAACTTTTCTCCCCTGTCCTCCACCCAAACCCACCCCATGTCCCCAACCCCCCCCCCCGCCCCCAAAAAAAAAAAAAAAATAAAAGTACCTGAGGCAAGCAGATAAATAAAACAACAATTACAGAGAAGAAAATTGAATATTACCCTTTCCAAGGTCATCAGGATCAGTATGGACAACAACAGCCCTTCCAACTATTGAATTTGGTCCACTGAGAGGAATCTATAACCATAAACGAATGTTTGAGAATAAAATTTTGGTTATGTTATAACACATATTAGACATTCGTGATTTGAAGGGGTGGAAATGCAAGTAATAGATTACCTGACTATCAGAAATGTTGACAGTAACAGTACCTAAAACAAAATAAGCCCATAAAAATTCCTTCATGTGGCAGACAAAGTCTCTTGAATCCAACTAACTTGACTATGAACTTTAGTTAAACCATCAACACCCACCCCCTCCCCCCCCCCAAAAAAAAGTACAGGTACGCCCAACCTCCATAATTAACAAAATCAAGGATAATAAAAATATAAATAAGAGTAAGAATGATGATGCTGAATTGTTTATTGATTCATACTTAAAAAGGTGAAATGAAGGATTCATACCATCTTCACCAGCAGTGATATTCCCTAGGTCACCCGCATGACGTTCCTCATCTTCTGGAGCACCATGCAACTTGCCTTCAGGATTAAAATGAGGTCCTGAAAATCCAAATCACAAGCAATAGAAATAGTTCAGTGTTCATGGCAATCTCTCCTTTGTTGTTAGATAAGAATGAATGCAATTGGGCAATGCACAATACCAGTTGACATGCAACCATTTGTTGTGTCACCAAGGGCATGGACATGGAAGCCATGAAGACCAGGTTTAAGACCAGAGATACTTCCAGTTACAGTAGTTGGACCTGAAATAAAAATGAAACCAAAATAAACATAAATTCAACTTTATAAAATTTTATAAAGGAACTAATAATCAAGGCAACACCTACATGACCAGGTAGACCAAGGGAAAAATAAGCCTAAAAAAGGCCTCAGTAGGCATACAACTGATATTCTTTTAGGCATTGGGCTAATCTTCCATAAGAAGCCACTACTTGCTTAGAATTCGGTACAAGGTCAACTAAATTAAGCTATGCTCAATATGTTTCTTCCAAGACATGGAGAGGGCTTTTCACCTCACCGTTACCAGTTCTGCCATGTGGCATGATTGAATAACACTCAAATTTTGTGGAGAGATACATCCGTGGGTCCCCAGCTCACATGTCCAGTTTCAGATGAAACAGAGTTTGCCAAGTGGCAAAATAGGGCTTCAAAATTTCCAAGAAATGGGAGTGTACAGTATTGGTCGGAGTATAGTACGTGTGCATGGACATACATGTGGATGCATGCCAGTATGGGGGTAGATGAATTTAAATCTGAAATCTGAATTCTGGTCTATCCAAACAGTCCCCTCTCTATCCAACAGTTTGAAATCACCACATAATCCTGCCATGTGGCAGAATTAGATGTCCCTTAGAGAGAAGCCCCCTACACTGGACCATGTAAATGCTATATATATACCAGATTACTATCTCGTCCCCTAACTTGGCTTTGATACCAGATTACAGGATCGAGATATACCAAAATCCAGGGAAATAGGGATCGCCTGATTCTGTATGGCAATCAGGACGAGATAGGTGCAATACCTTACTCCGATCCAGCAAGGAGACTTATACTAAGATAGGTGCAATACCTTACTTAGAACTAATCGTGCTTAGATTAAAATAAACAAGTAAATAAAAAACAAGACCATAAACTCAAAATGGAAATACAGAAAATAAAAGCTGCTTAACTAGATCTATTTCTTGGAATCAAGAGGCACGACTGTAGGCTTTGATCCAAGAATAGAACAAGAAGCTGTTATATGCAAATGCAGATGCAGAAAGCTAAAAATGCACTTAAAAGTATTATATTTGAAATTAAAGTATACAATATTTGGAGATTTTGATCCAGAGTTCTTGGGTCTTTGGGTAGGCTTGGGTTAGAGGGTTTGAGAAGAAGAAGGGTGTTTGGCACTTTGGGCTGTAAGTGGCTAACCTTTGAAGGGCGATCAGACTTGAGATGATCGGAGCCTGTTTGTTGAAGATCGGTGAAGCACTTAGAAGTCCGACGGAGTTCTTCGAGATCTTGGAAGAACTTGTGCAGATGAAGGATTCTTCTGCAGAGCTTCTCTCTCCTATTTGTCCGTTCTAATTTTTCAAGTGGTTTGGGTGATGGGGTGATGCTCCTTTTATAATGTAAGGAGGCTCATTTGAATTACATGTGTGTTTTCGGTGCATTTGGGTTTGGAACAGAATAATAGTGCCTAATTCCATTAGGTACTGTACATTTAAATTTGGAACACTGTTTGTGGCACTGTTGGCGCCGAAAGTTGGAGTTGCTGTCAACAAATGATTTGGAATCTTTAATGATCTTACCACGGCATTCCACATATCAGAGATACTGTTCTCCGTATTGGTTTGATCAAGAGGTTTGTATCCTATTTGTTTGAGCTGGATATTGGCCGGACTGTCCTTTGACCTGGGACAGTAACAGTACCTCCTTTCCTTAACAGGTCGTCCGAGGTTATTTGACTAAGTGTGGTTTTTACGACTACACTGGTCGGCTAGTTTATGACCGTCCTAGCAGACGTTAAGGACCAAATTAGGATTTGATATTCCCAGAAAAGTATCCATGCCAATCGGCAGTGGAGAAAGAACCAGAGGAGGTCAGGTTGGTGAGGTCGGAGGGTTGTATTTTGACAAAATTTAGAAAGAATCTTGTATTTGTGGTGGTAGGATTTCAATCACCATATTGATCCCCACCATTTGGGAAACCAGAGGAGAGTTTGGTTATTGAATCTGTACTCAAAACAGAAGAACCAAGAGTGGCGGTTAATTCTGTTTTGAAAGCGGAAGGCTTTGAACCAGGCGTCCTGGTAATCAAAATATGTAAAAGTTTGTGGGCTAAAGATATTTGAAAAACTTCTTGTATTAAGGGGATGACTGCCCCAATCTTGGAGTGAGAGAATTTTGCATATGGTTACAGTTGTATGTGTAACCAAAGTTTGATCATTTTTGTCATAGTTAAGTTTGAATCTGACAGAGTCAGTTTCTACGATGATATATTCGTAGAATTCTTGGTTTTTTGCAGAAGAGGTGGAATGGTGGTGCTATCCTTTGTAGAAAATTTGTTGTGCCATACTGATAGGTGAGTCGGCATATTTGAATGGGGGTTCTTCAATGGTGAAGAGGTCTTCTTTGCATGGTTTTTCATGGTATTGGCTTTTGATTTTAGAACCCTGGGCTGTTTGGAAAGGTTTGGCTTGAGTAGTTTGTAGGCTAGAGCTTGCCTTGTTTGTGGTTTGAAGGGGACCAACGGCAGAGGAAATGACCACAGCATGGGAATAGGGTTTATTTGCAGAGGCCAACTGGGATTGGCTTCTAGTAACTATTTGGTTGGATGGTGCTGCAGAGGCTGCGGAGGCACCATAGCTGGATTTGGTTTTGACAATAGAATTTGAGGATGTGGACTCCTTAGGGGGAGCCATTTTGATAAGGTTGATTTGAAGAGTCTGACCCTATAGGAATTCACGGGTAAGAAAGTCAGGGATAGAATTGGATTCTCCTTTAATATATTCTATTTGAAATTCAAAAATTGATAATATAGCTTGCCATCTGGCAAAGATTTGTTTTGATGCAAGATTTGAAACATCATTTAGCCGCGCTACAATCAACACGAACTAAGAATGGCTTATTTAATAATGTATTTTGAAATTTTTGTATGCAGAGAACAATCGATAAAATTTCTTTTTTGATGGTACTGTAATTCTTTTGAGCAGAATTCCAGATACCAGAAGTAAATTGGACTAATTGTTCTTTATTATCATTAGGAAGTTTCTGTTTGAGAATTCCTCCGTACCCAATTTCTGAGGCGTCGGTTTCGACTATCTTAAAAGCCTCATGGTTAGGGATGAATAAACAGGGGATTTCTTTGACTAATTTTTTAATAGTTTGTACGGCTGAGGTTTGGGCCGTAATCCAGGATGTTGGTTTTTTCTTTAGCCGAAGGTATAAGGGTTTGACAATTTTGCTGATTTGAGTAAGAAAATCTCGGACATAATTTAGACTTCCTAGAAACCTTTGTAATTGAGTTTTGTCAAGAATTTGATCAGAGAAATTTTTACCAAAGGTAATGGCACGGTCGATAGGGGTAAGAGTACCATTTTCGACCAAATGACCAAGAAATCTTACTTTGGTAAGAAAAAATTCCATTTTTCTTTTGGATAAGTCTAAACCATTTGATTTAATAATTTGGTAAAATATTCTCAAATGTTTGAAGTGTTGTTCAATTGAATTTGAGAAGACCAGAATATCATTAATATAGACAATAGTGAATTGTCCGTGAGAATTGAAGATATCATTCATAATCTTCTGAAATTCACTTGGGGCGTTTTTGAGGCCGAATGGCATAACATTCCATTCATAGGCCAAAGGGAGTTGTAAAGGCAGTCATGTATCTATCCTTTTCATGAATCTAGATTTTCCAAAAACCAGATTTCATATCGAATTTTGAGAAGATTTTTGCTTGGTAAATTCTTTGTAAAAGGTCCTTTTGGTTTAGAATTGGGTATCTGACCCATTGGAGGGCGTCATTTAATGGTTTGTAATTAACAACTAACCTAGGAGTTCCTCGTTCAATTTTGGCAGCCTTATTAACATAGAAGGTTGTACAACTCCAAGAGGAAGTACTAGGCCGAATGAGATTTTTAGTTAGGTCATTAATCTCTTCTTTGCATGTTTCAAGAAGAGTTTGGTTCATTTAAAGGACAGTCCGGCCAATATCAGGACGAGATAGGGATCTCCTGGTATCAGAGCCACGGTGGAGGTGGATTTGGTTTATTTCTTTGCAGATTTCTTTTCTTTTGTGTAATCATTTTATTTATTAAGTTTTTCGACGCAGTATATGCCTTTGGACTCTTGGGAGTGGCAAAAGAGTGTAAGACCACGATTGCGCCCAAGTTATGTTGGAAATACCATCTTAAAACTTAGATCTAGGAGATTACCCCAAGATTAAAAAACCTCAAATTATGAATCGTCTACCCCGCTCCATGTCGATGAGATCGGCAAGTGAGGCGAGCACAAGTTCTAATGTGCTCAATTATGATGAACAAACCACAAGAATAGACCGACAACTTCAAAGCTGGAATATGCCCAAAATCTCAAGAAATGAAATCTATGATCGAGACTGGTTCGGCCTCGAAACAGTTAAGACCGTAGAATAAACCATTAATTTCACCCCTCAAACACAAGAAATTCAACTTTTCGATCCAAATACCTTACAAGAATTATATAAAGATCACAAATTTAATTATGTCCACATTGGTTTAGTCCAAGTGGCCATCAAACTTCTTCACCGAGAAGGACTCAACACTTCCATGTTGTTAGCCCTTCGTGACCAAAGATTCCTTGAGTTCAATGATTCCCTTCTGGGAGCCATTGAAACTATCCTTTGTTATGGACCTGTCCATTTCAATGTTTACCCAAATATGTCCATAGCCCTTGAGGACCCAAATATTTTACATTCACTCAAACTTAACCTCAAAACCCACGGTTACAAATTGATGCATGGAACCATTCCAATTTCCATCATCCATCGCATCAAATACAAAGCTATGAAATCTATCCAACCGCATGCCCGAAGGACTTCTCCTAAGGGACAAACCCTTTACCTTGAAACTGATTGTATTCAGGGTCAAATTGTTTATCCAAAACTTTGTCGGTGGGAAGATATTGCTTTCCCTGAGGAATGGCAGCTGCAAACGACTGCAATCCCCCCTCAAGTTTCAAACACTAGTATCCGTTCTATATCTCAAGATTCTGACGGACTAGTTTCCATCCGGTTTAACCGACAAATAACCCCTCCTATCTACCAAAGTAGCACCAGAAGATCATGCTCAGATGCATCGACTTCTTCTGACATAAGCAGATGGTTCTCTCAAACTAGAACTACTCCACCTATCCCTAACCTTGCTGGAGTACAAACCAATCAAAATATTACCCAGGGAACTTATGAAACTACTTTCCCTGAATCTACCTCATCTGAGGTTCCTGATCAACAATCTCCCACACAATCTGAGGTAGCTGCTCCACCTCATCATGATCCAAAGAATCCTGGAGTACACATGATTCAAACAACCACAGAATACCAAATTGACAAAATTTTACTTAGAACCGATTTTGAGTCACCTAAAAACAAACAAAAAAGAGATTGGTTCTTAGGAACCTTCAATCTTGAACAAGCACAAATCCGAACAAATTGGTATAATTTTATGACAAACCTTAAAACAAATGTCTTCTTCTTTACATACTTTGATATATATGCCCAGGATAATAACATCCACTATCCCTGGCATAATCAGATATGTACTCAAACTACTTCTCACAAATGTTGGACCCTATGCGCTGGTCCACCCACTACTGCTATCCATCCCCCGGTGGAAAGCATCAAACATAATTACAAAAATAATGAAATAATTGCTTCTCCGTTCAAAGTTGCTGATAAAGATGACCCAAACAGAAGACAAATTGAACAATTAAACTTCACAAACTTAAGTCTCCAAACTATAGGTAATCAACTATCCAGAGTTGAGAACCTAGTCCAACCGATAGCCTCTTCGTCTATGACACCGGCTCCGGTTCCAACTTCTCTTCCTTTATTCAAACCTTATAATATTCCAAAAAAAAAAACAACTCGCTCTTAACAAATCCTTCGTCCTAGACCAAATTAATCAATGCCTTACTATTCTGAATGCTGCTGAAACACATTTAAAAACAAATAATCCACAAACACCTATTCAAAATCAACCCTCAGTTGAACCTTCGGCTGAATCCAACAACAGAGGTGTTCACACCATTATAGGATGTTCTTCGGACTCTTCCTCGAGTTCTGAAGAAGACTTTCCCCAAATTAACCAAATTGGTCAAAGTTCAACCCAACATCCGGTCTTCCCTGACCTCCAAATTGAAGCTAGAGGAACTGCTCCTCAGGCTTCGTACCAAAGTGGTATCATCTATGAGTGGAACATAGATGGTCTATCTGAACATAATCTCATGAACAAACTCCAATAAATGACTATGGTTAGCAACGCACATCATATAAAAAATACACCTGATAGTGCTGTGGCTACCTTACTTGTTTTTGGCTTTACTGGCCAACTCAAAGGTTGGTGGGATTATGTCCTGACCGATGTCCAAAAAACTGAAATTTTAATGGCTGTCCAAATAACGCCCGAAGGAACCCCCTTCTTGATGCTGAAGGTATTCCTATTGAGGATGCTGTAAATACCCTTATTTTCAACATTGCTAATTACTTTTTAGGAAACCCTTCTCGTCTCAAAAATAGAACAGTTGAACAATTATCAAATCTTCGATGTAAGAAATTACATGATTTCAAATGGTACAAAGACACCTTCTTAACCAAAGTCTTAACCAGACCTGACGCAAACCTTCCCTGTTGGAAAGAAAAATTCCTTACAGGATTACCAACTTTGTTTTCTGAGAAAATCAAACAACGCCTTAGGAAAGAAAATGATGGGATCATTCCCTATGATCAAATGTCCTATGGCCAAATCATTAGTCTAATCCATGAAGAGGGCCTCGCCCTTTATACTGATATTAGATTAAAGAAATAAATCCATAAGGAAAACAAATTTTACAAACGGGAATTAGGAGGATTCTGCGAACAGTTTGGTTTTCCTCCCCTTAGACCTCCAACGAAACACAAACACAAGTCTTTTTGCAAATATTATAAAAATTTCCACAAGTCCAAAAAGTATGTGTCTCACAGACCATTCACAACCCCTGAGTTTTATCATAAAACTCCTCCAAAACCAAAGTATAACAAATACAGAAAGCCTTTCAAGGCACCTAAAAATTTTAAAGATTCAAAAGCTGACAAATCCTCTCAGGGATGTTTCCGATGTGGCAAACCTGGCCATATCGCCAAATTTTGTAGTCTCAAACAAAAATAATTCTTTACAAATATTTGAGCAAGATAAAACTCAAATCCTTGCCCTTTTTCAAGAAACTTCTTCATCCTCTTCTGAAGATGAAAATTACAAACTTAATCAAATTCAAGCTTCTGAGCATACTTCTTCTAGTTCATCCAATAATGAGAATTTCCAAGCCTGTGCTTGTGATTCCTGTATTATTGGTCTCAGCTGTGAAGATTGTGTTCCCAAATCCGTCCGAATGCTCCGTGCATCACCTAACTCAAATATTTTTGATTATATCGATAGCTTGGCAGACCCAGAACAAAAAAAGGCCTGCCTCGAACATCTCAGAAACAATGTTTCTACCCAAAATTCCCCTCAACCTTACAATCTTAACCAAATTATACAAAAATTCAATAAAATATCAAAACCCCTTATTCTTGACCATTCTGGTCGAATCAAATCTCTTGAAACCACCACTACAACTTTGCAGTACGAAATAAAACATATTAAACAACAATTAGCCTTCTTAAACCGACAACAAAACCAACAAGCTTCAACTTCAAATAATGAACCATTAATAAATCCTTTTGCAAATCAAGAACTTACTGAACCAAACCCTACTACCCCTAGTTTTGTGGCTACCATTACCTGCCAAAATTGGTATATTCGCATAACCTTAGTAATTAACGCCTCATTCAAATTCTCTGCTATTGCCTTAGTTGATTTAGGAGCTACTGCCAACTGTATCAACGAGGGAGCCATCTCAACCCAGTTCTATGAACGGACAACCCAACGCCTTAATACGGCCAATGGATCTGGGTTGAATGTCCAATACAAACTCTCAAATACCCATGTCTGTAATCAAGGTCTCTGTCTTCCTCAAACTTTCATTCTTGCAAAAGACCTTGACCAAACCATAATCCTTCATCAACCATTCTTAGAAAAAATTAAACCTTTCAAAATTACTCAAGACGGTATTACAACAAAATTCCAAGGTCAAAAAATTATATTTCCCTTTCTACAGGCTCAAAACTCTACAAACCAAAGCCTCAACAAAATTAAACAAATAAATTTTCTTAAAACAGAACTCCTTCACCCACGGATTTCTGACCAACTTAAAAATCCCAAAACCATTCACCAAATTAGTCAAATTAGATCCAAATACGAGTCCAACCTTTGTTCTGATGTCCCTGATGCCTTCTGGCATCGTAAGCAACACATGGTCTCTCTTCCATATGCTTCAGGATTTTCAGACCTTCAAACACCAACTAAGGGTCGACCAGCCCAAATGAACCAAACTCTTCTTGAAACATGCAAAGAAGAGATTAATGACCTAACTAAAAATCTCATTCGGCCTAGTACTTCCCCTTGGAGTTGTACAGCCTTCTACGTTAATAAGGCTGTCGAAATTGAACGAGGAACTCCTAAGTTAGTTGTTAATTACAAACCATTAAATGACGCCCTCCAATGGGTCAGATACCCAATTTTAAACCAAAAGGACCTTTTACAAAGAATTTACCAAGCAAAAATCTTCTCAAAATTCGATATGAAATCTGATTTTTGGCAAATCCAGATTCATGAAAAGGATAGATACATGACTGCCTTTACAACTCCCTTTGGCCTATATGAATGGAATGTTATGCCATTCGGCCTCAAAAACGCCCCAAGTGAATTTCAGAAGATTATGAATGATATCTTCAATTCTCACGGACAATTCACTATTGTCTATATTAATGATGTTCTGGTCTTCTCAAATTCAATTGAACAACACTTCAAACATTTGAGAATATTTTACCAAATTATTAAATCAAATGGTTTAGACTTATCCAAAAGAAAAATGGAATTTTTTCTTACCAAAGTAAGATTTCTTGGTCATTTGGTCGAAAATGGTACTCTTACCCCTATCGACCGTGCCATTACCTTTGGTAAAAAATTCTCTGATCAAATTCTTGACAAAACTCAATTACAAAGGTTTCTAGGAAGTCTAAATTATGTCCGAGATTTTCTTACTCAAATCAGCAAAATTGTCAAACCCTTATACCTTCGGCTAAAGAAAAAACCAACATCCTGGATTACGGCCCAAACCTCAGCCGTACAAACTATTAAAAAATTAGTCAAAGAAATCCCCTGTTTATTCATCCCTAACCATGAGGCTTTTAAGATAGTCGAAACCGACGCCTCAGAAATTGGGTACGGAGGAATTCTCAAACAGAAACTTCCTAATGATAATAAAGAACAATTAGTCCAATTTACTTCTGGTATCTGGAATTCTGCTCAAAAGAATTACAGTACCATCAAAAAAGAAATTTTATCGATTGTTCTCTGCATACAAAAATTTCAAAATACATTATTAAATAAGCCATTCTTAGTTCGTGTTGATTGTAGCGCGGCTAAATGATGTTTCAAATCTTGCATCAAAACAAATCTTTGCCAGATGGCAAGCTATATTATCAATTTTTGAATTTCAAATAGAATATATTAAAGGAGAATCCAATTTTGTCCCTGACTTTCTTACCCGTGAATTCCTATAGGGTCAGACTCTTCAAATCAACCTTATCCAAATGGCTCCCCCTAAGGAGTCCACATCCTCAAATTCTATTGTCAAAACCAAATCCAGCTATGGTGCCTCCGCAGCCTCTGCAGCACCATCCAACCAAATAGTTACTAGAAGCCAATCCCAGTTGGCCTCTGCAAATAAACCCTATTCCCATGCTGTGGTCATTTCCTCTGCCGTTGGTCCCCTTCAAACCACAAACAAGGCAAGCTCTAGCCTACAAACTACTCAAGCCAAACCTTTCCAAACAGCCCAGGGTTCTAAAATCAAAAGCCAATACCATGAAAAACCATGCAAAGAAGACCTCTTCACCATTGAAGAACCCCCATTCAAATATGCCGACTCACCTATCAGTATGGCACAACAAATTTTCTACAAAGGATAGCACCACCATTCCACCTCTTCTGCAAAAAACCAAGAATTCTACGAATATATCCTCGTAGAAACTGACTCTGTCAGATTCAAACTTAACTATGACAAAAATGATCAAACTTTGGTTATACATAACTGTAACCATATGCAAAATTCTCTCACTTCAAGATTGGGGCAGTCATCCTCTTAATACAAGAAGTTTTTCAAATACCTTTAGCCCACAAACTTTTACATATTTTGATTACCAGGACGCCTGGTTCAAAGCCTTCTGCTTTCAAAACAGAATTAACCGCCACTCTTGGTTCTTCTGTTTTGAGTACAGATTCAATAACCAAACTCTCCTCTGGTTTCCCAAATGGTGGGATCAATATGGTCCTATGATTGAAATCCTACCACCACAAATACAAGATTCTTTCCAAATATTTTGTCAAAATACAACCCTCCGACCTCACCAACCTGACCTCCTCTGGTTCTTTCTCCACTATCGATTGGCATGGATACTTTTCTGGGAATATCAAATTTATGATTACCAGTCACCTGACTGGATTGCCCCAGTTCTTTGTCGGACCTTCAACGTCAAATGGTGGGATAACTGTGACATCTCCAAATGTGAAAGGACGTCCCTCATCAAAAGCCTCACAGGTCTCAAACATGTTCCAACACTGCAAAGTACATCAAAATCAAGCATCAAAAGTGAGAAGGAAGCCCTCCTTGCCCGATTGACTAAACTCGGTTCCGATTCAGACAAAGAAGGTTCTAGCGATGGTGCCTACAACCTCAACTCCCTCAAAGGATCAATGCCAGCCCATGAACAATGCTATGGCCAAGATCCATATGAGGATGACCCTAACTTTGAGCTTGCCAGCTCCAAGGCATCTTCCTCCAGCAAATTCAAAGAAGTAACCTCACGAAGATCTCGTAGGGCCACAAAATCAAAGTCTTCTTCGACCAAACCCTAATTTAGTCCTTAACGTCTGCTAGGACGGTCATAAACTAGCCGACCGGTGTAGTCGTAAAAACCACACCTAGTCAAATAACCTCGGACGACCTGTTAAGGAAAGGAGGTACTGTTACTGTCCCAGGTCAAAGGACAGTCCGGCCAATATCCGGCTCAAACAAATAGGATACAAACCTCTTGATCAAACCAATACGGAGAACAATATCTCTGATACGTGGAATGCCGTGGTAAGATCATTGAAGATTCCAAATCATTTGTCGACAACAACTCTAACAAAGATTCCAAATCATTTGTCGACAACAACTCTAACAAAGATTCCAAATCATTTGTTGACAGCAACTCCAACTTTTGGCGCCAACAGTGCCATAAACAGTGTTCCAAATTTAAGTGTACAGTACCTAATGGAATTAGGCACTATTATTCTGTTCCAAACCCAAATGCACCGAAAACACACATGTAATTCAAATGAGCCTCCTTACATTATAAAATGAGCATCACCCCATCACCCAAACCACTTGAAAAATTAGAACGGACAAATAGGAGAGAGAAGCTCTGCAGAAGAATCCTTCATCTGCACAAGTTCTTCCAAGATCTCGAAGAACTCCGTCGGACTTCCAAGTGCTTCACCGATCTTCAACAAACAGGCTCCGATCATCTCAAGTCTGATCGCCCTTCAAAGGTTAGCCACTTACAGCCCAAAGTGCCAAACACCCTTCTTCTTCTTCTCAAACCCTCTAACCCTCTAACCCAAGCCTACCCAAAGACCCAAGAACTCTGGATCAAAATCTCCAAATATTGTATACTTTAATTTCAAATATAATACTTTTAAGTGCATTTTTAGCTTTCTGCATCTACATCTGCATATAGCAGCTTCTTGTTCTATCCTTGGATCAAAGCCTACAGTCGTGCCTCTTGATTCCAAGAAATAGATCCGGTTAAGCAGCTTTTATTTTCTGTATTTCCATTTTGAGTTTATGGTCTTGTTTTTTATTTACTTGTTTATTTTAATCTAAGCACGATTAGTTCTAAGTAAGGTATTGCACCTATCTTAGTGTAAGTCTCCTTGTTGGATCGGAGTAAGGTGTTGCACCTATCTCGTCCTGATTGCCATACAGAACCAGAAGATCCCTATTTCCCTGGATTTTGGTATATCTTATATATATATATATATATATATGTGCTTTTCTTTAGAGAGTCCTCGAATAAAGTTCAGACACTTATACTAACTGAGCAATGCTTGGGAGTTGCCTATGCTAGCAAATACACTGCCTGCTAATCTTTTTCATGCGTTTCCATGACATTGAAATATACGGCTATAACCAATCAACAATATTATGACCAATATTTCATCTCCATGATTGAATGTAAATTATCCTACCATCTCCTTCTTGGGTAAAGTAGATGGTGCCACTGACACCCTCACTGCTACTCAGAACGACAACAGCCTTCACCATTGTTCAATGTGATCTATTAAAAAAAACACAGAATTGGAACAATAAACGTACATGAGAAGAAATCTAGACAGGATATAGCATTATATTGGCAAAACAATATGAAAGTAATGGAAAGCTCCCATAAAAAATTGCAAACGGCTGAGTTTTTAATTTATCACATTTTAATACTTTCCTAAAACCCAATATTTAAGCAAGCACATGCGCGTAGAGAGAGAGAGAGAGAGAATAAACAGTTCAAAGTCTTTTATCTTTTTCTAGGTTTGGCAGGGGAAGAAAAGCAGCTATTTTAGCTTTAAATTCCAAAGCGAAGCTTTGCAAAAGGGGAAATCTAGCTCGAAGCAAACCAGTGAAATCCACGATGATAAGAGGAGTACTACATGACAAAATTAACAAGCAACGAAATACTCAGATATAACTGAAATTAACTACAACTAAAATAAAAGAGATTAGCTTCATAATAAAAAAAAGTAGGAATCATATTATGGATATCCAAGTCTCAACCCAACACAATCAAGTCCAAACCAAACACAATCAAGTCCAAAGGTAACAAATCAAACATACGATCATGAAAAACAACTTCACCAAGGATTAAGATACTCATACAGAAGCAAAAGCATTTGAATTATTTAATTCCTAAAAGCTGCAACTAAATCATCAAAGAAGATGATCTTCATTTGGATCCGCAATTCGGCAGTCAAATTTGACAAAGAAAAAAGATAGAAAAAAGTGATCAAAACATACATCACTCCACAAAAGCTAGAATCAAGTTAAATATCAGCGTTCATTTGAAGCTAAAGAAGAAAGAACAGCGAAACACAGAGGGAATCAGTGGACATGAAAGCTAAAAGTGCATATAATGTTCGAAGAATCAGATCGAAATCCAAAATCTTTCATTTCAAAACAGCGATCACAGTCTAGATTAGAGAGAGAGAGAGCAATCACCTCAGGACACCCCTTCACGGAGAGAGAGAGAGAGAGAGAGAGTGAAGTTTGATCGCTTCGCTCGAGACACTGGTAGCGTTGCTGTTCTGAAGATTTTATAGACGTTAATAAAGAGAAGATTACTGTTGTGACCGTGAGGTCTTATCTTCTTCACCACCTACCCATCTCCGATTTCTCCGCAAAAATAATTTTTTTTTTTTTCGAAATAAAGGGTAGAAAGGGAAATACAAAATAATGAATGATCTGGTGTGTCACTATCTTTGATTCTGTTTGGCAAGTGGATATGTCATTACACTGGAATATTGTTGTATTCTATCACTTCTTCTTTATAAGGAAAACTTTTTTTCTTTTTTTTGGTAAAATATAAGGAAAACTGACAGAGCTCGTAATTAATTAGTTTAATTTTGACAAAAAAAGTAATTAATTATAGTTTTAGATGGTACTGGAATATGGAATGACGAAAGAAGGTGTGAGCATCAGGAACCTTCTTCGATAGTCACCGCTTGCGAGCAGTTATTAGCCACATAATACTGCGGGACCCACCACCTAATGCTTTTAGGACAACGAACGGGTGAGATCCCACGGCCCGCCATTGTCCAACTTCTCGTGCCGATGTGATTCATGTGGACTGTAGACTGTATAGCCTGTAGTAGATATCCACTTCTCTCTCTCTCTCTCTCTCTCTCTCTCTCTCTCTCTCTCTCTCTCTCCCATTTTGTGACTAATCATAATTATAAAATGAGTCATTTACATCCCCTCCCATGTAGTTTATGTTTATTCCACCCCCTCCCCTGTATTTTAGAAATTTTACATACCACCCCTGTATTTTGATAAATTTGACAGAAAGTATGACTCTGTCAAATTATGTCCGTTAAGCTTTCAAAATATTTTTTAAATACCCAAATCACCCCTATAGAATGTAATGATCATTATATTCATTAGAAGATAAAGGGCTATCTTCTTCACTTTCGTCTCTCACTTGTAGAGGCTGAAGCAGCGGCGAACGGCCAGTGGCACTGAGTGATCAACGGCGAACGACAAGCGGCTAGCGGCGCTAAAGGATAGAGATAAGGGTATAATTAGCAATAAAAATTTTGGTAAAGGCAGAAGGGTAGAATCATACTTTAACATCCACAACTAACAGTTTAATAACCGAGTTATCTGACAGGGGTAGTATGTGAAATTTTTGAAAACACAGGGGAGGGGGATGTAAATGACTCTTATAAAATTAGACAGACTCCCTCTCACTCTCCTTCCAATTTATGACTTACCACCATAATATTATAAAATTAGGCAAATGTTTTGCCATTATGATCAATCATTATGAACATAAAAGGTAGTAAATATTCGGGATCAAGTTATTATTAATTTTTCTTTTTTGCTTTTGTGTTGAGTTTATTAATTTTTATTAATAGATGATTAGTCAGAAAAGGATTTTTTTTTTGTTGAACGTGCCAAATTAATTTTTTCATTTTTTTTTCTTTTGTAAAGACGAAGAAATATATTATATTTTCTCTCCTATCTAGTATGGTGAT
>NC_056565.1:13111439-13202067 GCF_013358625.1 Macadamia integrifolia
CACTATATATATATATTTTTTTTCTACTCGCAAGGGGTTGTGGGATTTTTTCTACCAATTGGGGTCCTCCCTTCACCATCTCCATGGGGATGATCTACAAAGCTCATAACTACTCTTATCACAAGACGCTTGCCTAGCCAACGCTTAGATTCAGGTTATATCGTAAGTTAAACGCCTATCTTGTCAATCATACTTTTCCCCTTTTTCAAAACGACTCTCTCACCCTTCCTCTCTCATCACTAATGTTCTGCCCACTAGCCACATGGGTAGTGTATCTATTCCTCTTTCTTTGTTTTGCTGACCAACAGGTAGATCATTTTTTTTTTGGGTGTAAATGATCTTGTCGTCCTTTTTCATAGGATATCATTTTGTTACATCTCATTAATGTGCTCTCCCTCTATGTGCTTGCATAGAAAACTCTCTCAATTGATCAAAAGATTGTCGAAGGAGTGCATCAAACATAGAGATTGAGTGTCATTACCACCACCATTTGGCCTGATTATGAGGAGGTTATGAGGTTGTTGATGGAGTAAGAAAAAGAATGTTGGCCATGTGATATCCATATATTTTTTTTTTGGTTAGATCTTAAACAATTGTTGAAGGAATTTGTAATGTATAACGTGGTAAAACAATGTCGGAGTAAGATCTTTATTACTCATCAATTATCCTCCAAGACAATAGATTAAAATTTCGTAAGTTTGTGTTGACTTACCACCCCTTTCCATTTATATTTTATATCGAAATTTTATTTTCAAATAAAAAATACTAAATTTTAGAAAAGTCAACAAATAATTAAGAAAGCAAAAAATCTAAAACTATCAATTAATTAAAGGATTGCATAAAAGATGTCTCTATAGTATATTTAGAACTTGACACTTCCTGATAATCATTTCTTAGCTTATTCCCAAAATTCCCTAAATAATAGATAAAAAAAAGTCTTAAAAATAATTCAAAAATGACTTGTCAAATATTGTTATCAAAAGATATCAATGTCTTACACATTTTCAAATACACACGTGAAATGACTGTATTTACATTCATTGAAAAATGTGTTATTTAAAAGGGTAACAAAAAAGTAAGGTTGCAAATTATTCCACATGTCAATAAGAAAAAAACCATTAATTAATTAATGAAAGATTGATGGCAATGGCTAGCGTTTGACCACCTATTTAGTCCAATAAAAGAAAGCAAATAAACTTTTTTTTTTTTTTTTTTTTTTTTTTTTTTTTTTTTGTGATTGACCATTTTGAGCCATGTGAATATTTAATATTTTTATTTCAATCTCTTTTAGGGTGTAATTTGATTTTTTTTTCCAATTAATTATTGGATTAGTTGCACAACATATGGATTAGCATGCATATATTTAATACTCAGATTCCATCAAACGACTACATCCATGCATCCTTATTTTTTAGCCATACGTCTACATCCATGCATCCCCTCATAATCCCTAGATTGTCGAAGCTTTTTCTTGCGACTTGGTGAATGCTTTTTCACATTCATTCTCTAAATTTGTATTGTCAACGTCTTCTACGAAGTTTTTGCACCATAATTCAATAAATTTGTATATTTTAATTATTATTATTATTATTATTATTATTATTATAATTCTTAGCTTTCTTATAAATTTCATTATTTCTTTTCCTTTTAACTCCTATATATTAGATTATTATAAATTTATTTAGCAATTTTAATTCTGATTATTTTTTAAACAAAATCTACCTGTAATGGGGCTTTTGCAAGTTTATACATGCATACATAGTCCATGACTAAAACCCTAGATAAAACCAATATTAAGTAATTAAGATCACCATGGGTGAGATAAGAGAAAACCTAAGGAATGTGCCCCCCATCCGTGAACCCAAACTTGGATATTTTACATTTCAGCCACATTTTTCTTTTTTACCATAATTTTCATTTTAGCGAAAGATAATGTAATTTTTAAGGGCTAGGGATCTCTATGCTATACTGGGAGCCTGGGAAGGAATCCCCATTCATAATCAATTTTAGTTGTAGTATGTGTGTTGGAATTTCATTTGATCCCAACAATCTCATCATCACCTCTTGCCAACCTACTTTCTCAATGTTGATTGGAGAATGACCAATTTGACCTGTCTCATGTAGCCAACTTACATCTTTTTTTTTTTTTTCCATCCAATTGAGCGCCACCAGTCAACCTACTGGGCGCTAGTAAAGCCCAAGGCCACCTATTCTTACATCCATCCACCTACACACCCGGATATGACATGATTCGATCACAACCTCCGGCCTTAGGTGCCCCCACTAGGCTATGCTAGTGCTCATTAGCCAGCCTACATCGACTCTGCCGCTGCCCCCAATATGCATTTCCCTCTGCGCATCCCTCATACCTCTATGTCCACTCTCTTTGCATCTCTATCTCTCCACGCGCTTGCTACCCCAACTCCTTCGATCCGTTGCTTGCTAGAATCATCCACCACATGGGCCAAGGATTTGGGCTTTTGGGGTTGTTTGACGCCGATGGGAATCATGGTTTAAGTGCACATGAGATCGGATCAGTCACCCTGAAAATGATATCGGTGGTTGGTTTCGCCCCTGATTTTTGTGACAGTTTTACCCTTAGTCCGTAGCATTCAATTAATATCGGATGGGCTTGTGCCAATACCGATACTGAGTGGCCGATACCACCAATTCAAGAACACTACACCTCGTGCTTGGAATTTGCATACACATTGCTTACATACAAATAAAGACTCAAGAAAAGGGTTATACAGACCTGATTCTTGGGTACTAAAACAAGCCCACACCACACTCACCCTCCCCCACCCCGCCCCCCCCCCCCCCCCCCCCCAAAAAAAAAAAAAAAGAAAACAGATGGATTCGGATCCTCTCCAATATGAGGATGTGTCCAGCACATATCAATGGAAACATCCAAACATGCATCCCAGCGTCTCGGCACACACTCCAAGGAGCTCCCAACTGTTGGATGTGTGCTAGGCTCTCTTCAGCGTGGGAGAGGATCTGGTTCCAAAACTAGATACACTAGGGCCTTCAAAGAGCACTCAACCGGTGAGTAAATGGGATGCAAATGACAATTAACTCATCTTATATGATGCAAAATCACATGTCAGAATCAGCTGTCATCCTGAAATTGTAGGAATCTGGATCAACTGCTTTGCGAGTTTCCTCCCACAATTGGTTTTCAATCCCTAACTTCCTTAGCTCCATTAAACCTCGCTCAACTGTAACGTGAGAGACAAAGCATCAAGAAGTTTACCTCAGTTAAATCTATTTATATGTAAGGTTTAAAAGGATATACTTCAACTACTCAGAGATGAGCTTTAAGTGGAATTTTATCTTTGATGCGGGGTGGGAATCCACTACCTGGATGGACCGGACAGTCCGGCTGGTCAAATTGGGTTAATTGATTAAATAAAAAAGTTTCCACTCGAGGAGTAAAGAATTTGATCAATCCTGTCTCTGCCGATCTGGTTTGGCCTGCTGAACTCCTTCCAAATTTTAGGGCCGTATTTTGATCAATTTCAGCCCATTCCTGGGACCAATCCATTCCGGGTTTTTAACCCTTGGTTCAACTGGATCAGCTAATGGTTTTCACTTTTCATGAAACCAGGTGACAGGTCTGAACAGGGTCCGGTTGAGCTGAGCTGGATTTCTTAAAACCCCTACCCAACCATGGTCCCCTTAGCTGGGCTCAAGCCTGACCGGACCCTAACTCAGTGCCTGAAAAATCCAACCATAGCCTTGAGTCAGGGTTGGGAGGGGCTGACCCTGATTGGCCCTGCCATGGGGAGGGGGAAGGGAGATTCATGGGCTAGGCCGAGCCAGTGATAAAACCAACAAATTTACATAAAATAACACCCAAACAAATGTGATTAATTATAAAGTTTGATATATATATGTATATATATATATACATACGATATAGTTTAAAACAGGGGCAGACAGAATTGGACTCAGCCCTGGGGCCTCAACCCTGGCCTGGCCCGACCTTGTGAAATTTCTAGCTCTTGACCTGCCCTCAATGGCCAAGGTATCTCACCTCAGGTTCTGTTCGAACTCAGGACGAGTTTGGGCCAACAAGGCCAAACATATAGCCCTCATAGGTAGTAACCAAGAAAAAGAAAAGGAGTAAAGGATCACTGTAGGCCTTTCCAGTTTTAAGTACTTTCCAATTTCTAAAACTGTAAATTAGTTCATTGGAAATTCCTCAAAAATAGACTCCTGAGGATTTGTGTCTATATTTGATTTGAGCCACACAAGTAGATATTGTAGCAAGCACAAGGAACGAATCATTACCGTCAACTGCATCATGTGGGGTAGGTGATCTAGCACTGCTGGTGATCCAAGATTGCAAACGCTCTTCTGCAATGTCCTGTTCCAATCCATGATTTTTTGCTCTCCTCCAGAAATACATAAGCCATGCCTGCATGGACATGGAAATCAAGCAAACACACAGAGAGAGAGAGAGAGAGAGAGAGAGAGAGAGAGAGAGAGAGAGAGAGAGAGCATAACTAGTTCCAGCTCCCATGGGTATAAACTTGTCACCATTGCAAACAAAGGAAGACAGGAAATTCATATAAGAGCCCCCAAAAAAAGTCATAATTTTTGTTTTCACCAAATTTGGTTACAAATAGAAGGGGAATGGAAGTAAAATTTTCAAATCTAACAAAATCATTTTATATTTGGTTATTAAATTTCACTTTATCTTGTATCTAAATTCCTTGGATTTAGAAAGTAAAATAAAAATTACATCTGAAAAATATCATTATAAATATGGTAAGAAATTTTTAAGTAGTTTATACAATCATGTTGGGTAATGATTACAATAGCTTCCTTTTTAGGTTTGAAAATTTTCAATTCTCTTACAAATTTATACGGGTTTTGTTAGGTCTAACCACACTTGGTTACAAATAGCCTATAATTGCAGTCTTTGGTACAAAATGGGGTTATTTTATCATGAAGGGGCAGAAATGGTATTACACATCTATTTCTTTTATTCTATGCAATCAATTCCTTTTGTCTCATTTGATCCATGTCAGGTCATCGCAACTCAAATTGGGAATATCCCAAACTTAAAAATCAGAGTTGTATAATGAAAAACAAAAGAATGCCTCATGGAAGTCATGTAACCTCATCTCAGCATAATAAAGAAAGGGGAGGAGGAACTCTGCCCATCTAGCATTCTCCACGCCCACACACAGCCCCTGTTTTCAAGGGGCAAGAGCATTTTTTTCAGTCAATGAAAACAGGAGCTGTGTGTGGGCGTGGGAACTCTAGATGGATAGAGTTTTTTGTCCCTAAGGGTAGGGAAAGTGTTTCCTGGGGGCGAGTGCGGTTCTTGTGCATGCGTGAAGGCCAACGGGTTGTGGGAGGAAACATTCACATATGTCATTTTCCATTTCATGAGGGGAGAGGCAGTCATTTCACCCCCATGTGTCTGGGGGCAGGGTCACACTCCCCCACAGAAACCATTTTCACCTAGATAATTCCTTCTAGGCAAATGCTGTTATACCTGTTTGAAAGCCACATCTTGAGCTTCCTCCTGGCTCAGTTCTGAAACCAAAGACCATTTCCAATTCAACATTAGTACAAGTAATAAAAGGAATCAATTATAGAAGCTTGATACCACACAAACCAATGAAAATGACATAGATAGCTGTTGCTAACTTTTAAATTAGGTAAAACAACTTCAAACAACTTTAATGGCTTCCTTTGTTCCTCATGCCGATGCCAAACTAGTTATGAAAAATAAGAAATGGGCAAAGGGTTCTTTGACCACCAGACTTGCAAGGGTTCTTTGAGCCTACAGCATAAGCTATGGCCAGACACAGTTAATTTTTCTTTTATATTTTTTATTATTATTTTTTTTATTTTGCAAAAAGAAAAATAATAAATAACCAAATGTGATTGGCTAGCCTACATTGAAGTCTCAGAGACAATTTTCCTAATAATAAATTAGGGCGAAAGAACCATGCCGATTTGGCACAAAAAATGGCAAACGCATGGGCCAATGAAAGCATAGGCCAGAGCATCTTCAACGCACACAGGGGGCAGCATGGTCTTTTTGTGCCTGCCAGTGTCTAGGCGTTTTATGCGCCAAACCGGTAGGGTTCTTTTTCTCAATAAATTAATGGAGGAGTGTTCTTCGTTTGTGAGCATGGCCTACACCAATGTTCCCTATGTCTCTCTCTTTAACTCCAACATGGTAAAGATGTTATTTCATATGGGGGAGGAGAGAGAAAGACATATAGAGTGCTGGATGGGCCACACTCTTGGACAGAAAAATTTCCCTAAATTAATATAAGGCACGTGTTTTCTGTGGGGGAGTGTAGTTCCTGCACATGCACGAGGGCCAATAGGAGCACACAAGGAAGCATCCACAGAGATGTCATTTTCCATTCCATGGGGGGCGGAATGGTCATTTCGCTCCCCATGTGTCCTGGCGCAGGGGCCACAATCCCCCACAGAAACCTTTTTCCCAGTAAAATACATCACTTCGACCATATTTTAGGCCGTAACATAGACTCCCAATATGGCTTGACATTCAATAGCCGTCAAAGCTCTTTTTTGGACGTAGGTTCTGTTATTTACTCAGCCATGTGAGCTAGGAGGCTAACTCAATAGCGTCCTGCTGTACGGGAACATAAACTAGTAATTCTTGTTTTGAATTCACCTCTTTTCTGGTTGCAAGAGAAGGAGATATCAGTGTCTATGGAGGCTGTTAATGTCAATGTTGTTAGTTGTGTTCTGTTAACGTAGTTGATTTCTGTCTCAGTAAAAGTTCCATTCATATAAAATAAAAAAAAGTAGACCAACTTACCACATGTTTCTAGAAGATTTTGAGCATCCACTGTAAGCTTCATTTCATCTGCACCAGTGATGACGAGAATCATTAAGCATTAAAATAAAATTTAAATGAACCAAATACAAAAACAATTCAACTAGGAATAGTGAATTAATTTAAAATGGAATTCGGGCTCCTTCTTGCTGAATGCAGGAAGTGTCAAAATATTTTGAAATATCATCAAGATTTAAAATGCAATTTTAAAGAGTTAAGAATACTCAGAAGTGTTCCCTTTTTTCCCCATCTTTACCCCCTGTTTTTTAAATTGAATTCTAGATTTATATTTGTTGTATTTTTGTTTTAATTCAATAGAAATATTTAAATAACAGGAAACATAATCCCTCTGAGAAAAAGGATACCCATTATGTTGATTGCCAAAATAATGACCCATTAGCCAAATAAAAACTACACAGTCCAATTCAAAAGGCAAGACATAGTGATAACTCCTCAATAGAAAGCCTTCACTAGTAGTAATAGATGGATTTAATTATGACATTGGGATAAACAAGAAACACTTTGTAGGGTTCCCAATTTCCTCCTTACATAATTCAAACCACTATTTCTTTGTTCTTAACGGTATTCCAATTTAGCTTGCAAAAATAAAGAAAGATTTAAAGAGAAAGCCTTCAATGTTACATATGAAAGCCTTCAATGTTACATATGGAAACCACATGTATCAAATGAAGTTTATATTAGATTATTAGTACAAGTAATGGAGACTAATTTTTTACAACTTCTCTAGCTTATAGGGGAAAAAGATCTCCTTTTGCAAAATTTCCTCTTATTCTCTATATCTTTTTTAAATATAAAGTCATTTTCTTTTAATCCACAAAGATAAAGGGGCCAAAATACCTTCTAATTCATGTGCAAGAGGTGGGAGAATCTTATAAGACATGCCTTTCAGGTCTACATGTTGAGTCTTTTCACACACACACACACACTCAAAAAATGTCAACTCTAAGAAAGAAAACAATGATGATGGGTTTTTGCATTGACAAAGGTTTAGTTTCTTGGCTTTTTCATGAGTTATGCCTTAGTTTGTTTCTTCACTTGGCAGCTGCCTTAAATGAACAAAGGGGAAGAAAATCATATTCTTTCTTTCTTTATTTATTAGGCCAACTTAAAAGTACTGACATATATCATTGGCAATAAAGCTAGAAAAGACTTTGCATGTACTAGATGGTGATTAAGATACATAAATAAATAATGTTCTAATGCACAATAATGTACTCAAAATGCACAAATTAATTATTGCGTAGCAGATGTCAGATTCTAGGTTACTATTTGTGCACCGTGGAACAAAAATTGCTTCTTCAAATAATTTATTGTTACCATAGTGAGTATTAATTATTAGAAGACCCATGGAAAGAAAAAAAATTATTATCTTTGACTAGCTACATTCAGAAGATTTGATCCATGTCAACAAACGAAACATAATCTCATTCAACTTAGAAGATCTATTACTGACTTTAGATGGCAACATGAGCACAAGAAGTTAAGAAGCCAACCACATACACTAGAATACTTCAGATACGACAAGAATGACTGCAAATCTAAGAGTTCAAAAATCAATGTGTTTTTGCAGTGGGCATGATCCAAACAACAGTAATTAATACTTTAATAGGTAATATCATAAGATGCAAGTTGCTCTTGATTATCAGCCAAAACTAAGTTGTAAACATGATTGACAACATAGAAGAAAAACAATAGACATCACACCTGAGATTCGTCGATGTTGAGCCATTGCAAGCACTACAGCATCCTCTACCTTCAAAGATTAAAAGAAGAGAAAGATAACTTCTAGATCCAGGAAGTATGTAGTCATGTCAAGCAAATGTACTAATGTCTGGTGATGCATGTATTTCATTAAGTAGGGGTGTAAATTTAGCCCTGACAACCCAAATCCACCCTGAGCACGAAAAGGGCATGGGCTAAGATTTCTAACCCTGAGGGCAGGTTAGGGTTGAAAAAGACATTAAAGTTCGGTTCCTCCTCCAGACACCCCCCACCCAGCAGAAAATTCCCAGGATACAATTGTCGAAAGTCTTGACTTATTGCGAAGGTAACGTAAACCTTACATTAGTGGGCCTCAATTTTTCATCTAGTCCTACAGGCCCTGCTGGGCACTCCGCAGGCTCGAAAAAGATCCTAATAAGATGCACTAGGCCAGACTGAACACAGCCTTGAAAACATTGACCTCCACTCAAAATTCAATAGTTATATTAGATTCAGTTCTGTGAAATTTTCCATTAGCTGCATAGTTACAATGGTATCAATACCCACTGCTTTAAAGTTTCAAAAGCCTCATCTTTAACACTTTCATGTGAAGGAGACCTTTCTATCAGTCATGAGCAAGGATTAAAGTATCGGTATCGGTCGTCGTATCGGTCGGCCAAAATTAAGATACGTATCGGAGGGTATCGTATCGTATCGGAGATACGCTAAGATACGCTAAAGATACGCACATAAATGGATAGGAAACACTTTTTTATACACATTTGCATAAAAAAATAGTTAAAAAAAGTTATATATAACATGTATTATGCATAAACAGTAAATTGAGAGTATCGCACTAAGAATCCAAGGTTTGTAATTGTCCCATAAATGTAAAATCCTTGTTCCCAACCTTGATTTCCACTTTAGTTAGAAAGAAAAATGGTTGGCAGCAACTTTGGAACAAAAACACCTCAAAAAATTATGTTTTTCTAAAAAATTACCCATTTTGGCCATTTTATGACCGTATCGGTACGTATCGGTGTGTATCGGTCGATACATACCGATACATATCGATACATACCGATACATACCGAAACGTACATTTCACTTCAATTTTGAATTTTTCATAGAGTATCGATACGTATCGGTGGTGTATCAGTGCGTATCGGTGTGTATCGTAGTATACGTATCGATACATAAGGGTTTTAAAATTTTCATGATACGTATCGGTATGTATCGTGCCGATGCCTACCGATACGGCACGATACGCACCGATACTTAAAACCATGGTCATGAGATATTATCTCAGAAAAAAGAGTAGTTGAACAGAGAAACAAGATTCATGTAAGAAATCCCATTTAATCATGAAAAAAGCTTAGTTGAGTACAGTTTATTCACAAAGTCCATCACATGTGAGAATTTTAATGTCTCTTCTATTTCTAGCTTTATTAAAATTAAAAAAAAAAATCCAGAAATTTGCAGAATGCCAGTCCAATGACGATAGAAAATATACTCATGGTGAATGCTGTGAAGCTGCAAATGGGTGGTTGGTGGTTGCTCAGGGCATGATTATGGTCCAGCGCTGGAATGATGGAACCATAGGGACAAACTCAACACACAAGTGGATCACTCAACTTAAATCTTAGCAACAACGCTGCAAGAACCGAATAAACTGGCAAGGAAGGTATTTTCCTTACATGTAGATAATGCTGCATTCAGTCACATGGAAAAAGTAGATCATGTACAGCATTGGGACTTTTTCATGCTAATTACTCATGCAATATTAGCTACAAATTTCACTTCTAACAAGAAAACATTATGACTGATTAATTTGTATGCATCAATAAACATTCTCTCTCATTAGATACCAAGGCAAAATAACTAGCTGAATATCTGCTTGATTAATAGATAGATGGACCTGGAAATTGGCTTAGTAAAACAATTGTACTCACTGGGACTGGCCCAATATGGTGGCATCTATGTGTGCATTTACAAGTATGCCTCAACCCCGTTCAATATACCACAAGAAAGCCCAAGAAAAAACTAATGAAAACTATACCCCCAAGCCAGAATACACCATCTTCTCACCATTAATATGTGTAGCAAAAAAAGTAAGGGTTGTGGGGCGAAACCAGGACCTGAAAACAATAACTGCGAAGTAGAAGAGAGAGATGATGGAGATGGAACATAGGATATGCTGAACCATGATAGATTCAATCTGTGTGCTATCGTGGTCCTTCAACTTTATTTATAATATTTAGCTATTGTACTCTAAGTAGGAATATAAAGACCTCTACACTAATCGAAGCACAAAAGAAGGGGAAAAAGCTACCTATAAGATAGCTAAAATAACAGAAAGGAAGAATAGAGATTTCGATCATGTGAGATTGTTGGGATTTGGAGAATAATGACTTGTATCTTACTGACACTAGTCCCTCTTATATAATGGTTGGAATATGACCACAAGTACAATAATGCCCCTATGGAAAATTCTACCCTTATACCCACATTACAATACTCCCCCTCAAGTTGTGCATGAATGTCACACATGCCCAACTTGCACAAAATTGGGTAAAAGTGAATTACTAACACCTTTTGTAAGGAAATCTGCTAACCTGTCCCCAGACTGTAAAAAAGGAATGCATATAAGCCCTTGCTCCAGCTTCTACTTGATAAAATGCCGGTCAATCTCTACATGCTTTGCATGATCATGCTGAACTGGGTTATAAGCAATGCTAATAATTGATTTTCTGTCATAGTACAATAGGCACTTGAGTACAACCATATTGAGCCAATCCGAGGCGAAATTACATGGTACATTATAAAAGTCCAAGGTTTTGACTGGTTTGAATGGTATTGACCCATTTCGACTGACATTTCTCAGAAATCGACTGGAGTGCCTAAAAAATGACTTGTTTCGTGGAAACAAGCTCATTTTCGCACATTTCGACATAAATGTCCCATATTTAGACTGAAACTATTGGGAAACAGTAATTTTCTCTCTAAAATCTTTCATTCTAGTCATATAATTTGCACAGCCAAAGGAGACTACATAAAGAAGAGTACTTGGAGCAAAAAGGTAAATCCCATTTTCCCCAAATTTTTTTTTTTTTTTTTTTTGTATAATGTAGTTGTATACATAATGGAATGCTTTCAATTTTTATATGTTAGTCAGAATGACCAGATCTACGCATTCATGGCGTCGAAATTTTTTTTTTTTAATCATGTATTTCCATATCCAATATGGAATTTATATGTAGACTTAGGCTAGTGTACAAATTCACTCAGCGTACTGAGCAAACTTAGGTCAACACCACAAGTAACAACTTAGTTGTCTTTTTCATGAAAATAATTTATGGAATAGATTAGAAATGTCAAAAGTAGGATGTAAACAAAAAGTCATTTAAAAAAAAAAAAAAAACAGTTTGGGGGTCAAAACTATGGTTTCCACCAAGCCAAGAAAAAACCATGGTTTCCTTGAAATTTCAGTCGAAAAGGTCGAATTATCGGTTTCGACCCAAGTCCAAACCCGATATTTAGAACCTTGCTTGAGTAGACACACCTAGATCATGAAGAAGACTCTAAAGCCAGAGTAACTCACAAATTTCATGCGCCATGGCTCAAAACTCAGCCTCTACGCTAGATCAAGCCACCATCATTTGCATCTTGCTATACCAAGTGATAAGGTTGCCACCAACAAAAGTGGAGTAGTCAGACATGGACCTTTGGTCATCTGGTGAACCAGCCCAGTCTACATCAGTAAATTCCTCCACAAGCATATGATCATGAGGTGAGAATAGAATGCCCTTCCTTGAAGCTAACTTCAAGTAATGCAGAATGTTGAATGCTGCCTCCATATGAGAAGAATAGGAACCATGCATCTACTGGCTCACCAAATTAATGGTGTAGGTAATGTCAAGTCATGTACGGGACAAATAGATCAGTCGCCTAACTAGTCTTTGATATCAACCTTTATCAACCGGTTCACCATCTTTGCTCTTGTGAACATTGGTCTAAAGAGGGGTATCAACAAGCTTGCTCCCTAATACCCAATCTCAAAAAGAAGATCTAGAGTATACTTCTGTTGAGAAAAGAATACACCTTTAGTTGAATGAGCCACTTTAATGCCTAGGAAATACCGCAACTTATCTAGATCTCCAATCTCGAACTCCTTGGCCAAATAAGCCTTCAAATTAGCTATTTTAGTAGGATCAGTTCTAGTGACAAAAAAATCGTCAACATGTACAATGAGTATAGTAACATGATCACCAACTTGCTTAATAAACATAGTATGATCAACATTACTTTGAATGCACGCTTCAGTTTGCATACTTTCCCTCGAGTCTCCTTGCCCGAAAGACCTGGAGGAATATCCCTATATACCTCCTCCTCAAGCTCACCATGGAGGAAGGCATTATTGACATCTAGTTGTTGTAGCTAGTGCCAGAAATATCAAAAAATATTAGGCTCAACCATTTCAAAACTAGTGGTTAGACCCCCAGAGTGGTCAAAACCCAGAGATTTCTCCTGATCATGTACTGGGAACTATGGTTGACCTGATCCTTACGTAGGTAGTCAGATTCACTCAAAATCATGCATACATCATTCATGTCATCGATCATCATCATCATCAGCAGCAGCAGCAGCACCACACACACACACACACTCATGCATTCATACCATGATCCCTATCCTCCACACATCATCCATATTTGAAAGCGGAACTATGAATGACCTGATTCTCGAATCAGTCCAGATACGTAGGCAGCCGGGCGACCTTACAAGGATACCAATGGTCCACAACTATTTACATATATCCGTGCAAAATACGAATGCATGACTGAAATACCCCTGCAGTAGTGTTATTAATTCAATAGCCTCAACAAGTACCAAAGGAAATTCTTCATGATAATATGTTTATACATGTAAGAAAATAAAATTCCAACAATTTTCAGTTAGTTAATGAAGTGCTCGACAGGAAGGGGGAAAAAGGATAAATGGACTTTAGTCCTCCCTTATGTTTACAGTTCCCATTCTCCTGTACAAGCTGGTAAATAGATGGTAGACATGCCCATATTTGGCCCATAATAAGTGAAATATGATTCACTGGGTTGCTCCACATGCATTTGCATTAATACCACAATATTAGTTTTACCGAGTTGTGGGATCCAATTCAACAAAAAAGACAACAATTAAGAAGAAAATAAACAAATATTAAAGCTGACAGAAGACAGTACATCATAAGGAAATAACACAAACCTTTAGTGAAGCAAGCTCCCGCATTCCTTTTTCAACTAAAATCATGCTGTCAATCTTTCCTTCCCCGGGTAGTTGATTCAAGTCATGTGAAACTTTATCCCTTTCCTCTACATCAGTTTTCTCCATAAAGTTAGAAATTTCTTATATTTTTTGTATTCTAAAACAAGATATTAAGGCTCCATTTGTCTTGACAATTTTTTTCTTTGAAAAATCAACTTTCCTTTGCAAAATTTATTTTGTATTTCTTAGCCACTTGAATTTTTTTTTTATGGAAAATTTTCTAGTACCACCCCTGTAACTTTCTCGATTGCCATGTCCTACCAAACTTTTGGGATATATCAAGTACCACCCCTACGTTCATATCAAAATATCACATAAATCCACTCGGTTAGTGGATTCCTGTCAAGTGATGATGTCATAGGTTAATTTTTTTTATGTCCAAACTACCTCTGAAGAAGGGTAGGTTTCCCCTTATACCCTTCATTGCAAAACCCATAAATCAATTAAGGAAAATGATCCTTCTTTGTTGCAAACCCCCAGAGATGATTCAATGACGATGGTGTCAACCAGTTGAACTGCCGATCAAGTACTTCCGACAATGTTGGTGCATTCCCTGATCGATGAATGACTCCCCCCCCCCCCCCCCCGGGGCAAGCAGCAGCAGCTCCAGCTCTAGTTGTAGTGGGTTTTCAGGAACTGCTCCAAAAGAAGAACAGAAGGGAGTGTTGCAGGGGATTACTTTTCTCTGCCCTCTCCCTCCTCTATTTTGGTATGGCTTTTCTCGAAATTCCCTCTCTATAATTTCTTGCTTCTTCCCTTCATTCCGAGGAGTCTCACTTCCACAATCCTGGATCCCCCCCCCCCCATCTTCCGATCTGGGTTTGATGATTTCACCCTTTTGAACCTGAAGAGGAAGTGAGTTTTGTTTTTTAGGGAAGAGGTTATATGTTGATGATGTCTGTGATGATGATGTTGAGTCTTTTGACTGGAGAAAGAGATCGGATGAAGCAAAAAGAAGAAAGAAGAAAAGATGTCACCATTAGAGGCCATTGTTGTTTGTGATTGTCAATGAGAGAAAACTGGGGGTCCTTCTTTCCTTCCTTCCTTTCTTTTCCCTATATTTTCATGCATATCATGTGAGGGAGATGTGATTTTCCTTGAGGACTGCCTATTGTCCAAGTTATTGAAGAGCTTTTAAGCAGGGAAAGCCTTTCTAGGTTTTCTGTTCATGTTTATATCTTTCTTCTTCCTTCTCCTTCCATCTCGAAAGGGTCTCCAGGAATGCCAATGTTCCAACTTCCTGCTTGGAGAAGGATGGAGATGTGAAGTTTAAGGTGGGTGGTGGTGAGAAATTGGATTTGAATAAGATGATTGAAGAGCTAAATTTGTCAGATGTCCCGTTGGTCTTTAGCTGCCCCATCTCTCTTGAGCCTATGCAGGACCCTGTAATCCTTTGCACCGGTCAGACTTGTGAGCGATCCAACATTCTCAAATGGTCGCTGGTAGGGGCTGCTCAGGTGGCCGATAGGGTCTTCTAGGGTTCACTTGCAGGTCTTCAAGGGTGAGTTTGGGGTTTCAAACAAATGGGAATGGTTTACATGGAGGGACGTAACCGGGGTAAAATGGTCTTTTCCTTTTTCCTAAGTTTTAAGTTAACACTGTTATTGAAACTGAGTAAGGTAGACATTTCCCAAAAAAAATTGGTGGCACATGAAATTCGTGAAAGTTACGGAGTGGTACAAGAAATTTTTCCTTTATTTTTATTTTTTTATTGTACAGGAAAAGGAATTGTATTTAGGCAAGTTTGACTGAGGAAAAGAATCCAGCACTATGGTGGGGTTTATGTCCTCCATGGGCAGCAATTGTAACATGGATCAAGATTCCACCATGGTATTTCAGTAAAATAACATTGCTTTTTGACTAATTCAATTTTCTATTGCTTTGAAGCAATTCCTGTAAAATATTTTCATAAAACGAACAGAGCTTAAGAAAACACATCACAAAATTAAAAGAAAGAAAAAAAAAATCACATAAAAACCATATTATCCAAGTTTAGTCTTGGAATACTCAGAGAAGGAAAAAAATTCTCACATATCTGACACTAATAGAAATCTGACCTGCTGAGCTTTCCTCTTTAGCTTTCTGACCGGCAGACAAAACAACTTCAAGAGGAAGGGGCGCTAAAGATGACCAATACTCATACTTTGATGCAGCAATCTCTGGATGAATACCTACCAACAGAATATCGCTACGATCACTAAGCATCAGAAAAATGGATGCAAAAAAGGTAATAGTTTGATATATAAATATGAACGTCAGAAAAGTATAGCTTGACGATAATTGAATTGCATCACGATAGCTGTAATGTGTTCAACTGGGGGTAATCTGAATATAAATGCATGCAGATTAATAACTAGGCACCAAAGATATGTCTAACAAAAGGGTGTAGAAAATTAACGAGATGGGTTTGGTCAGGCCAAGGTGAGCAAAGGCCTAATGCAGCCAATTATCTTGTGTTCAGCCAGCCCAAACATGTGTATTCTGTATAACAATAGATTCTATAAAATATCGTGTTTACTCCCTAATGGTCCTTTGGTGGATCAACAGGTAGTTTCGTAACCCAAACCTGATTTTGGGTATTTTTGTTACCTGAAACTTTGGGTGGGTAATTTTGTAAAAGGAAACCTAAAAGTGGGTAATCATGTAATTTTCCCATTGTATGAAAATGCGGTCATAACAGATCCACAATATACTGCAGTGGGAACTTGAAATGCACACCAAGTTCAGATAGAAAAATGTATGGAATATAACAAGAAAAAGGGAAACTAGTCTATAGGTTTGATATTTTCATAAATAGTTTTCAGAATACATATCAGATTTTACCGAAACATCCTGAAGGGTATGAAAGAACACTCCAAGAAAGAGAATAAAGCCAGTTGCAGAAACTAGAAGGGCCTTCATAAAATCAGCATGAATAGATATTATAACTTAACTGAAGAAATATTTTTTACATTCATAAAATTGAAGTGCTAAATGCACTGTTTTAAATGTCAATGTATGTTGTTCTATAGCATTGAAAATCACTTCCACGGTCCACTAATAGAAGAAAAATGCCTAAAAGCTAGGATTTATTATGTTCCTCTACTTGTGATATAATAATTACATACGTCATTAACATTTGTCCTGTCTTTGCCGAAACTGGGTAAAAGGTTAAACACTAAGAAAGGCTATCAATAAAGTCAGAACTTAGAAGATCAACTTTTTAGGTGAAATTTCCTTGACTTAATATCAGCAAGACAGCAATAGAAATACAATTCCAGAAACTATTATATGTATGCATCAACCAAACATGCAAGAACAGCAATGATTGAGTGAATATGCATACATCATTAGCAGCAATACAAAGTAGATATGCATATGCAAAACAAAGAACAATAAAATCAAAAGCTTCTGTAAGGCCACTTTACCATGTTGAACACATAAATTCCAATATCGAGCAAGCCAACACCTTTTAAGAACCACCTCTTCCTGACACATGTATATTGCATAACCATAAGATAGAAACTACAAGAAATTAATTAGACTGAAAAAATGGATACAGACCATCTCTTCCTGAGACAGTATCATTCTCTGTGTCATTGTTCGAAGAAATTTAATTTCACACTCAGCCTCATGGAGCTGCTCCAAAGCAGATGCTGCCTCATCCTTGGAAGTCTAGCTCAAAAGTACAGATTTGTCAATCTAAATGAAGCCATGTAGATACACCATTCAATAATGGGAAAATTGGACAAAGGAGAGAAAGCTAAGCACACAATGCAGAGTTTTGATACCTCTTCTTCTAATCGAAGGGTTGCAATCTTTACATTTCGACCATCATGAGTTTGTGCTGCAGCTTTCAAAGCAGCCTGTAACATAGACTAAATATCAGTATAAGATTTTGATCAAGAACAGAATTTTGGGATAACTGAACTCAAGCAGAAAGTAAGGCACAATAATCTATATTTGAAGCTAACCAAATTATCAAGTCATTCAGATAAACAAATAATGAATCAAGATCCAGCCAGAGGTTAGAAACATAAATTCCTGTAAGTTCTAAACCTTTGAAATTTATTAAGAGAATCAAACAGCCATCCACAACAGGTAATAACTTTCTACTCTAAAATCCACATCAAAATCGCAAAATGTATTGACATTTTCTCAAAGATCTATGACAACTTTGTGACAATTAATTGTAAGGTCTCCCTGTTTAGGGCGTCAAAACAATATTAGAGATCCTATCATACAGTGACTTACAGTCGGTGAAAAAATTTACATTCACTTTCTCAATTTCTTACAGGTGAAATAGAATTAAAGAATTTAAAGTATTTTCACCATTGAGGAATGGCATTAACATGAGATTGGTGGTATCAAAGTTAGAATGAAATCGGGGCACCTCTGGAATTTCCAGACTTCTTTTAGCACTTCCTGGTTTTGGAGTTGGTCAAAATTGAGTCAGAGAAAGGTCTTGAAAATGTTGGGGTGATGTATGGAATGGTTCCTGTTTCCTCTTTTGAGTCTAATTAGGGACTCAGGAAACGGGAGTCCTATATTCAAAATAGCGAGTAATTTGCGAAGTTAGTTGCTTAGATGATTATCAAATTCATCCAAACTTAGTAAAGTTAATGAAATTAGAAAGTAGGGTACTAAATTTCAAAGCAATGAACCTCCAAGGCTGATATGACATTCATTTTTACATTCATTAATTAATATCATCCGCAATGGAAATGAAACACAGCATGAAATCCAAGTAGGAAAAACTGTTGAGATCTCAAACTGCAGGGTAAAATTCATTAGCCAAATGGACGTGTCACATCTATTTAAGGGCATTTGCCCACATGTATGGTCAATTACAATCATCAATAACCTGATGAACAGATTAGTTAGATGCATAATACACACTTGTATATGTATATAGACACATGATATGCAAAAGGACAACAATGTGCATACACAAGTAATACACAAATGTATGTATGTAGAAAGAAGCATGTATATTGAATGTACATATGCTCATTAATGCATGTGATACATATTTAAGTGAGCCTGATAGAAGTTGACAAAGAGATAGCTGAACCACTAGTACCTCCCTTTGCTGCAGGGCTGCCTCCTTCCTGAAAGAGCAGAAAAACAATAAAAAAATTACGCAAACAGAAGAATATAAAGACAGAACAGGAATTTTTCCAAAATTGTATCGAATCTTGCCTGCTCAAGTGATTGGCCTCTAAAGATGCACCTTCTCCAATAGAAGAAACCTAAGATGAAGAATATATGTGATTTAATAAAAGGAAAATATAATTACAATTTTTTTTTTTAATTGAGAGAGAGAGAGAGAAGCTTTTCTCTGCAAATTCTAACTGAAATCTCAAATGTCAAAGACTGATATCGACCCAGGTAGTCAGAGTTCATTTCATGCTTTGAGGCATGTACTTCAGACACGTCAAACATGGAGACCGGTTTCTTTTGTAAGGCTGACGAGAAAATTTTAAGAATACATGAATATATCGTTAACATTGATATGAAAATTTCAAATAAAGTTAATTTCTAGTGCTGGCTAAACTCTATAAATAACACAATCTTCCATAGCTATCATGGCGTCTTGGCAACCCAAGGAGTTGGAGGAGGCCTGGATGCAAAGAGACACCAACAAGACAACCAAGGCTCCCACCTAGGTGACCAAGGCAGCAGGATACCTAGGCCACCCCTTGACAACTATGCAATCTTTGGTTACCAAAATTTTAGTTTAAGCATGTATACACTCAGAGATATATATATATATATATATCTGGTCAGGATTGCATAAAAAATGAGTAATATACCATTCAAGTTGTAATTTGTCTCAAAGCTCCTTGTACTTTATAAGAGATTTGTTTGTAAGATCTTAATATATTGAACTGATAGTACACTAGCAGCTCAAATTTAGAGTTTCTTCATGCTCGATAGATAAAGAATTAGAAATAAGGTACTGGTTGGTGAAGCACTAGCCTTAAGCATCCTTGCAACAGTTAAGAAATGAATGTAGAATATTGCATTCACAGGTGACAAGGGCTTTGCAAGGAGAAGAAATTTATACAAGAATAGAGCAAGGATTACCCACAAACAAATGAGAATATTTTCTCCTTCTCACTTTTTTTTGTAAATTTTTTTTCTTCTTTTTCCCCCCTCTATCTTGGTACAACTCGTGAATACTGTTCATAGTCCAATAAGATCCCTTGTTACTTCTTCTCTTATATTATTTTTGTGAATCCCAGGTTGACACTGAGAGGGGGTGAACAGTATCTGCAATTTCTCTCCGGAAATGACTGTTTGCAATAAGCCTATAATCGGTTCCAGACACACAATTGTGTGTTTGTCTATCATGCAACCACTCAGTGGCCAGGTCTACAGACAAACACACCCATCCTGCAAGCGAGCACAACCCATAGTACTCCAATACACATTCATATACACAAAACATAAAATATACGTGGTTTGGCCAATTGCTTAGATCCACGGAACAATACCCTTCTTGGGTTTTGTATTTTGCTCAATACTCAACTGTTGTAATAATGGGTTTTAGAGAAAGAATCAGCTATCAAATGGATCCTAGGGGGTTTAATGGTTTTTGTAATTCTCTAGAACCTTCTCTTCATTGTTATAAATAAAGAGGGCTAGTCTCATATTAGACACAAGTCATTACCCCATTCAACATGGTATCAGATCCATAGGTTCCGAAACCCTAGGGGCTCTCCCTCTTCTCCATCTCTTTGCCACTTTCTCATTTCTCTCTCTCTCTCTCTCCCAGTGCCTCCTTCATTTGCGCCTCCCTCCATCTCTCTTCATCTACTTCTCTTTAGTGGTGGGAGCTTCTTAAACCACTGAGAGGGCTTCTAGCCTCCATCCATCCTTCCCTTGGGCTCTAAGACTCCCTTCTACAATGATCTGAGAGACCAAGAACCTTTTTTCATTTCATTTTCAGGGTTTTCTCCTTAAGAACATTTTTTCATTGCCGGGATACTTTTTCCCCGCTCGATGCTCTGATCGTCTTAATGTTTGTTGCGATTGGTGCCTCTTATCCTTATGGTGATATTTACCAATCACTTTTTCTTTTGAGGTCTCTATTCTAGAGCTATCCCCAAAATCGTTTTCTCAAGGTTTTACCCTTTATCGATTTTTGGGTTTTCTAGCTTTTTCTAATTATTTTGGTGCTTTCTCTATCTCCGACTAGTGTCTTTTCTATTTGCACAGCCCCCTTGAGTAGTAACCATGTCTAGCAGCTCATCTGCTTCTACTGGCTGAGACACCACGGCTCTTCCCACCTTTCCCCCTTGTGCTATCAAACTTGATGGCATAAACTACCTAATGTGGTCACGCTTGGTTTGCATCTCCATCAAGTCTCGTGGCTATTACGGGTACCTCACTGGAACCACGAAACGTCTGACCACTGGTACTAAGATTAACAAGTGAGAGTGTGCCAACTCTCTAGTTATGGCCTTCCTTGTCAACTCCATGTTGCCACAGCTTTCGCGGGGCTATCTCCTCCTTAACTCCGCTATGAAGATCTAGAAGTCCATCTAAGATATCTATTCCCAAGTAGGGAATGATGCTCAGGTCTTTGAGCTTCGCCAGAAGGTTCGTGATCTGAGGCAAAGAGGGCTCACTCTGTCACAGTACTACTATGAGTTGCGATCACTATGGACCGAGTTGGATTTCTATGAGTATACTCCTTCCACCGCTGAAAATGTCACCAAGTTTCAAAAGCGAGAGGACAAGATCAGGGTCTATGACTTTATGGCAGGTCTGAATGTAGAGTTTGATCAATTGCTGTCCCAGGTTTTGAGTCGTGACCCCTTTCCTACCTTGGATCAAGCTTATGTTGTGATCCAACTTGAGGACAGTTGACGTACCACTATGCTTCCACAGCAAGCTGCCACTCCTACTAAGAGATCTGCACTTGCTTCTGGCACTCAGTCCCTTAGTGCAGCCCCACAGCCTAGTGGCTCCTCTACTAGGACTCTAGTGAAGTGCGATTACTGTGGGAAGGAGCGTCACACCAAGGAGCACTGCTAGAATTGTAAGGTAAGGTCAAATTGGCTAATGGGACTTATTCCACTATTCTGGGGAAATGCTCTATTAGTTGTACCCCCTCTTTATCCCTTTATACTGTATTACATGTTCCTTCTTTTCCCACTAACCTTCTGTCCATTAGTAGTCTTACTTTTAGTCTTAATTGCAAAATCACATTTTCCCCATCTCATTGTGTTTTTCAGGATCTGGTGATAGGGGCAACAATTGGCTCTGATAGGGTACGTAGTGGTTTGTATCTGCTTCATAATGACTCGGCATTAGTCTCTAGTCAGGCTCTTCAGACATCTTCTACGTCACCTCCCATCTCTAAGTTACTGCAGTGGCATCATCGGTTGGGACATCACCCTTTGGGAACTTTAACTAAAGTTTTTCCTTCCTTTAAAAATTGTACTTCGAGTCAGCTTTTTTGTGAGGCATGTGTTTTGGCCAAACAAACTTGAATCACTTATTCTATTTCTGGAAATAAAAGTGCCACTCCTTTTTAATTGATACATTCTGATATTTGGGGTCCATCCCGCTATTGTCTATCAATGGTTATCGGTGGTTTTTCTCTTTTATTGATTGTCATTCTTGAACTACTTGGGTTTATATGATGTGAACCAAGGGCGAGACCTTCTGTTACTTTCAGCAGTTTCACCGCATGGTTCAGACTCAGTTCGGTGCTACCATTAAGATCCTTTGAAGCGATAATGGCCGAGAATACTTTGAAGGGTCCTTTCAAGCTCACCTTTCTGATCATGGGATGATTCATCAGACTAGTTGTGTGGATACTCCGGCTCAGATTGGGGTTGTTGAGCGGAAGAATCGCCACCTTTGTAAGGTAGCACGCTCTCTTATGTTTGAGATGTATGTTCCTCCCCAATACTGGATTGACGCAATTCTCACTGCTGCCTTTCTTATCAACCGAATGCCTACTCGGGTCCATGCCTTTCGCTCCCCTCTGGATCTTCTCCAAGGTTTCGCTACTTTTCCTATTCCTCCTAAGGTATTTGGTAGTGTTTATTATGCTTGCAATCATCATCCTCATGGAAAGTTTGATCCTCGTGGTCTCCGAGGCATTTTTCTGGGGTATGCTCCTACTTAGAAAGGCTATCATTGTTTTCATCCTCCTACTCGGCATTGGTTTGTGACTATGGATGTTGTCTTTCACGAATCTACGTTATACTACACTGCGACACCTCTTCAAGGGGAGTTTCTTTCCATTATGGAAGATGTGTCGCCATCTTTTCCATCTCTTGAGATTGCTATCCTTGCTAGTATCCCGTTTCAGGGGAGAGTGACACTCCTACTTCTCCTTAGCCGAAGATACGTGTGTATAGTCGCAGAGAGCAAACTCAGACCACTACACATCCAGCATCTACCTTACCATGCCAGTCGTCTCCTCTCGAGCCTGATCTTGTCCCCTTGGACCCTGGTAAATTCTCCTTCTCCTTCTGTTGATCAGTCTCTTGAGTTGCCTATTGTTGTTCGTAAATGCATTAGGTCTTGTACTTTACATCCTATTGCTAAAACTGTTTCTTATGACTCACTCTCTCCTTCTTACTATAGTTTTATGTCTTCTCTTTCCTCTGTGTCCATTCCTCATACCTGGTAGGAAGCGAGTGCAGACTCACAATGGCAGGCAACTATGGTTGAGATGCAAGCTTTGAAGAAGAATGACATATGAGATCTGGTGTGTCTTCCTTCACAAAAGAAGACAGTTAGGTGTAAGTGGGTCTTCACAGTAAAACAAAAGGCTGATGGTACAGTGGATACAAGGCCAGACTTGTTGCCAAAGACTTCACACAGACTTATGAGATTGATTACTAGGGGAATTTTGCTCCAGTTGCTAAGATGAACACAATTCGTGTTATCTTGGCTCGTGCCGCCAACTTAGATTGGGATCTTCAGCAGTTAGATGTGAAGAATGCCTTCCTTCATGGGGAACTTGAGGAGGAAGTGTATATGGACATTCCTCCTAGGTTCACTTGCTCCAAAACCCAAGGGAAGGTATGCAAGCTGAAGTGTGCTCTGTATGGGCTGAAGTAATCCCCTCATGCTTGGTTCGGACGTTTCCATAAGGCTATGGTTGCTATAGGTTACTCTCAAAGCAATGTTGACCACACTCTGTTCATCAAGAGATCTGATGGGAATATTGTTATCCTAATAGTCTATGTAGATGATATTGTTGTTATTGGTGATGATCTGGCGGAAATCTCTCGCCTCAAGAGATACTTGAGTGAGGAATTCGAGATCAAAAATCTAGAAGAACTTCGTTACTTCCTCGGCATTGAAGTTGCCAAGTCTTCTCGTGGGATCTACTTGTCTCAGCGGAAGTATGTGCTTGATCTTTTCTCTAAGACAGACATGTTGGGGTGTAAGCCGGCAGACACTCCTATTAAAGCTAATGGTCACCTGAGTAGCAAGGAAGGTGATCCGGTGGATAAGGGGAGATATCAGCGATTAGTGGGCGGTTGATCTATCTCTCATACATGCCCTGACATAACATTTACTGTCAGCCCGGTTAGTCAGTACATGCATGATCCTTACTCGACTCACATGGAAGTCGTACTGCGTATTCTCTGGTACTTGAAATCTGCCCCAGGACGTGGCATCCTTTTTTCTCCTCATGATCACTGATGAGCACAATAATGTGTGAAATCTTAGGGATATAAGTGTACATATTACCCCACTTTGGATAGTACTATTGTTTTTCTTGTTTTTTTTTAGTTTCCAAGTCTATAAGAGAAAGTGCTTAAAGTGAATCAAAAACCGGTCCAAGCTTGAACTAACTTGTCCAAAGGTGGGACCCACTCATTGGTAACACATCCTTTCTCCTACAAAATCTTGAAGATTATTCTCTCTCCTTGCCACCTCACAAGATCTTGAAGATGCTATGCAGAGATTTCTTTATGATTTAGTCAAGATTGCAAGATATTGGTTAATATTGCAGGGAAGGAATAGAATTTGTTAATTTTGGAAATAGATTCTCTCTTTCCTCACACAATATCTCAGAAAATGAGGATTTTTACCAAGATTTAATTTAATTTAATTTAATTTTCTTTCTTTTCTTAAAGAACACTTGTAGAAGGAAGGAGGCAAGACCAAAGCCCTATAAAAGCCCCTTCCTCCCCCCTCTTAGAAGGATAATTCCCTTAGTTTATATTTCTAGATTATGCTTAGTTCTCTTCTCTCTCTCCTTATGTTTCTTCAAGTGATTAATGATAAATGAAATTCAATTTTTAATTTATTATTTTGTTTAATTATTAGTTTACTTTGTTAATTTAGTTCATAATTTAGTTTAATTTAATTAGTGCAATCCATAGTTCTAGCTTTCAAATTTTCTAGTTCTAGGAAAGAATTGGTTCAAGTGACAAGAATCAAGAATTTTCAAGTTCAAGAGAGCAAGTTCTTCATCAACAATTATATTTTAATACCATCACTCCAAATCAATCAAGTTTCAATTCAGCTTACACATAATCAAGGTATGTTTATTAGTAGAATTAAGATTTTTATAAAAGTAGTGGAATTAGGATTTTTATGCTTTTCTTTTCTTTTCTTTTTCCCCTTGTGTTCTTATTTACATATGTGCTAAATTGAAGGTGATGCCTACAGTAGTGCCTCTCCCGGAAATTTAGCCGATGTATTGAGAATTTTTCCTTACTTGCTTTCTTTTTCAGTTTTTTATTTGTTAGTTTAGTTTTATTGATTACAAATTCTTTTTTTTTAGTTGTTTTTTTTTTTGCATTTATTTTATTTCTCTAATTAAAGTAATCCGGCGTTAGAACTGTTTAATTTAGATGTTGAATGTGTAGGTCGTTTTCTTTCGTTTATATGCATGTTCTAGGACCGTGATATAAAATCAACCATCCCTCGTTCACTCTCGCCGTATTTAGAATAGGTAAGATAAAGTGACTAATCTCCTTGTGATCGACCCGTTGGTTACAATATACCGTACGCTTGCGATAACATACTTTGAAACTCGAACAAGTTTTTGGAGCTGTTGCCGGGGAGATATAGTCATTTTATTTTTCTTACTTTAGGTTAGTTGAAGTGCTTTTCTAAAAAAAAAAGAGTGAAACCCCAGAACCCTGCCGGTAATCACTAACAAAAAAAAATCATAAAATAATTTCTTTTCTTTTTCTTTCATTCCAATAATTCAAGCTCTTACCAAGAGTGGAAACATAAATATATAGTAGTCCCCACTCTACTGCAGAATCCCCAGGATTCGATTGTAGGTGGATCCGAAGACTATATGGATCCCTAGCTGTCAACCTATGGGCAACCTTACAGCTTTGGACTCAATGTTTCAATCATTGAGGGGCCATATCAATTGACCAATTTTTCACCCTCTATTTTAGTTGTAATTAATTAATTTTTCAGAGACCACAATTTTACCTTAGGTGGTTAGTGCATGAGTGTCTGGACCCGTGATTCTACTAATCGTTTACTAAAAGTATCTATTTTAATAATGACAGATCAACCTAACCTACTTTAAAGGATAGATTCTACCCAGCCAAGGTAGCCCAACCTTCTTGCATTAGATTACCAGCTGCCACGGGGAACAACTATGAGCTTAAAACTCAATTCATCACCATGTTTCCCCACTTCCGTAAGTTATCCTCCGAGGATGCTTATTTGTTCCTAAGAGAATTTGAGGAGGTTTGTGTCCTCATCAAGATACAACAACTCAGTGATGATGCTGTTAAACTTGGATGCATTACCTTTTCGCTCAAGGATGGAGCAAAAAGATGGTTATATGGGCTGCCACCTAATTCCATTACCACATAGGATCAGTTTACGATAGCATTCTTGAGAAAAAAATTTCCCTTGCATAAAACGAACAAACTCAAGAGCGAGATCATGCAGTTCCGACAAAAACCTCAAGAGTCATTTTCCACACTCATGGAAAGGTTCCAAGACCTTCTCCAAGAGTGTCCCTACCATGGTATTGACAAATGGCATCTTTGCCAAATAGTTTATGAAGGGATAGACTACCATACCAAGAAGATGTTAGAGTCTACATGTCCTACAGGCTTCACAGCTTATGTGGACGAAAACTAAGCTTGGAACTTTTTGGTTGACCTAGCTGAAAAGACAAGAGAATGGGAGTCTACTCAGGAAAGTGAGAGAACTATAGGAGGTAAAGGGTATTATGTCGATGGGATAATCGCCAAGGAGACCCATTTAGATAGCCTCATTACGAGAATAGAAGCCCTTGTCCCTAAAGCACATGCCCCAGTCCACCAAGTCCAAAATCAAGTCTCTATATGAAATTGGTGTCATTCCCCTAGACATGTAATGGAAAAATGCCCCAACAGTTCTGGGGGCAATGAAAGTGTTAATGCTCTTTATCCGAACAACCCGTTTAGCAACACTTACAATCCAAGGTGGAGAAATCACCCTAATTTTTTATAGAGCCAAGGAAATCAAGGAGGCCTATCCAACTTTCACAACTAAGGGCAGCCTAATCCCACAGAGGCCCAATTTTGCACCACCACCTAATTCTTTCCCTCGACCTAATCTAGGCCCTTAGTCAAATTTTGCTAGGCCCCCCTCTCTAAGCACCTTATCAACAACACCAGGGGTTCACATCCACTGGAGAGGAGGCAAGAATTAGCGAGCTAGAGAAAAGCATGGCCCTTCTTATGACAAGCCACAATAATGTGGAGAGGCAACTCACCCAACATGTCACAATCATGCATGAGAAGGAGAATGGAAAATTTCCTAGTCAGCCAGAGCCGAATCCTAGACATCAGGTGCTGACTTCACAAGGGCTACCTACTCCTCAGCTCAATGTTGTATAGATTCAACAACACCAAGGGCCCTCCAACCAGTGTAATGAGGTATATGCCCTACAGAATGGCCGAGGGTATCTACGGAATGGTACCACTCTTTCTCCACTATCTGACCTTTCTGTTGACCCTCCGACTATGGAGGCTACTATTGTGCCTCCCAATCCAAGTTCGCCAGATGGACCTGAAGAAATTATGGATGATTTGGTGGAAGCCACCAAAAATGATTCTATTAATGAGAGAACTTCTAACAGTGTTTATGTTCCTCCTGTCCCCTATCCTAATAGTTTGTTGAATAAGAAGAAGACAGCTTCAATGGAAAGAATTTTAGAAATCTTCAAGAAGGTAGAGGTAAACATCCCTCTTTTGGATGCCATAACTCAAATCCCAGCCTATGCCATAGTCCTCAAAGACTTATGCACTTATAAGCGCACCACAAGTGTGCCCAAAAAAGGCGTTATTGGCAGCTAATATTAGTTCAATGATTACACAACCTATAGTAGCTAAGTATAAGGATCCCGGGTGTCCCACCATCGCTTGTGTCATTGGCAACACTCGTATTAATCATGCCCTACTTGACCTTGGGGCAAGTGTGAACCTTCTACCTTATCATGTTTATCAGCAACTTGGATTAGAAGATTTGAAAGCCACAGGGACAACTCTCCAGTTGGCAGACTATTCTATTAAGATTCCGAAAGGGATGGTTGAAGATGTCCTACTTAAGGTAGGAGAATTTATTTTCCCAGTTGATTTTATTGTTTTGGACACCAAATCCTTCACCACTAGGGATGAGATCCCTATCATTCTTGGAAGACCACTCCTGGCTACCAGCAATGCATTAATCAATTGCCGGAATGGTCTACTAAGGATATCTTTTGGCAACCACACTATGGAGTTTAACATGTATAGGTTGGGCAACAAACCCACAATTGATGAAGAGGTCAATATGCTTGAGGATTTTTCTGATGATATTGTTAAAACTTTTGACATTAACTTTGATTTAAAATTCCAAGAGTGTATGGAAGAATTAGAGGATGATACTGAAAATTTCTTCTCCAAAGTTTAGAGCCTTCATACGCCCATGGAGCCCATTGGTCCTCTATCAAATTCTCTTCCTAAACCCTCAATTGTTGAGCCCCCTAAGCTTGATTTGAAAGAGTTGCCCTCTTAAGGTATGCCTTCTTAGGAGAAGATCAAACTCTACCAGTTATTATTGCCTCAGATTTAACGTCAAGTCAAAAGGAAGAGTTGATCAAAGTTTTAAAAGAAAACAAGGAAGCCTTAGGTTGGATCATGGCAGACATTAAAGGAATTAGCCCCTCAATCATTCAACATCATATTCACCTCATGGAGGATTCAAAACCTTCTAGGGAACCACAAAGAAAGGCTAATCCTATGATGTAAGAAGCTATCAAGAAAGAGATCCTAAAGTGCTTGAATCATGGTATCATCTACCCTATTTCTGATAGCGAGTGGGTAAGTCCAGTGAATGTGGTACCAAAGAAGTCAGGGGTCATAATAGTCCAAAATGCTGAAAATAAGTTGATCCCTACCCATGTCCAAACAGGATGGTATGTGTGCATTGACTATAGGAAGTTAAATGCGGCAATTTGAAAAGACCACTTTTCTTTGCCTTTCATTAATCAAATGTTAGAGCAGTTAGTCGGACATGAGTATTATTGTTTCCTTGATAGTTATTTTGGCTATAACCAGATTCTTATTGTCTTAGATGACCAACACAAGACCACCTTTACATGCACCTATGGAACCTTTGCTTACTGGCGTATGCCTTTTGGGCTTTGTAATTCCTCTGCCACGTTCCAAAGATGCATGATGAGCATTTTCTCTAATATGGTGGAGCACTTTTTGGAAGTATTTATGGATGATTTTTCTATTCATGGCTCCTTATTTTCTAATTGTTTGCATCATCTCTCTTTAGTACTCAAACAATGCAAAACGACTAATTTAATCCTCAATTGGGAGAAAAGTCATTTCATGGTTACATAGGGCATAGTGTTGGGTCATGTCATTTCCAAAGAAGAGATCAAGGTTGATAGAGCTAAGGTGGACTTAATTTCCAATTTACCACCTCCCAAGTCAGTTAAGGACGTTCGTTCCTTCTTAGGTCATGCAGGGTTCTATCGTCGGTTCATCAAGAAATTCAGTTACATGGCTAGACCTCTCACCAATCTTTTGGCTAAAGAGCAATCCTTCGAATTTTCTAGTGAATGCCTCATATGCTTTGAGCAATTAAAGAATGTGTTGACTATAGCCCCCATTATTCAAGCTCCCTTATAGACTGAGCCCTTTGAATTAATGTGTGATGCATCTGATTTTGCTATAGGGGCAGTCTTAGGGCAGAGGGTTGATAAACTTCCTCGTGTTATCTATTATGCTAGTAGAACTCTCAATGATGCACAACTGAACTACACCGCAACTGGAAAAGAATTTTTAGCTGTTATATTTGCATTAGAAAAGTTTCATGCATATCTGATAGGTTCTCATGTAATTATTTACACTGACCATACAGCTATCAGATACCTTATTCAGAAAAAGGATGCCAAAGCACGTCTTATCAGATGGGTTTTGCTTTTGCAGGAATTTGACTTAGAAACTAAGGATAAGAAAGGCAGTAAAAATTTGATTGCAGACCATTTGTCCTGGTTACCCAATTCTTTGACTGTGAATACTCCAGTTAACGAGTATTTTCCAGATGAGCAACTCTTTGCAGCATCTAGTGAACCTTGGTTTACAGATATTGTAAATTTTTTAGTTACAAACAAGACTCCAGATCATTGGTCTTCCCAGGAGAAGACCTGTTTTCAATCATAAGTTAAGCATTACTTTTGGGATGATCCTTACCTTTTTAAATCATGCCCTGACCAAATTATCCGGAGATGTATCCCTGATCATGAGCACCATTCTATTCTTTCCTTTTGCCATGATCAAGCTTGTGGCTGCCATTTTGGGCCTATTAAGACTGTGGCCAAGGTATTGCAATGTGAATTTTATTGGCCCAGTCTCTTCAAGGACGTCTTTGCTTATTGTAAGGCTTGTCCTTCTTGTCAGTCTTTAGGAAAAATCAATAGAAGGAACATAATGCCTCTCAACCCAGTCCTCGTGGTTGAGGTTTTTGATGTTTGGGGAATAGATTTTATGGGCCCCTTCCTTAAGTCATGTGGATATGAATATATTTTGTTGGCTATGGACTATGTGTCTAAATGGATTGAGGCTCGTACTTGTAAGACCAATGACCATAAGGTGGTCATTCAATTCTTGAGGGAAAACATTTTTTTCCCGATTTGGTACCCCTAGAGCTATCATTAGTGATAGAGGAAAGAATTTTTGTAATAAGCCTTTTGAGGCCTTAGTGAAGAAGTATGGGATTACCCACAAGTTGGCTACCCCATACCACCCCCAAACTAGTGGGCAGGTAGAAGTGTCCAACAGACAGATCAAGCAGATTCTAAAGAATACAGTTAACCCAAATCAAAAGGATTGGTCTAACCGTCTGTTGGATGCTTTGTGGGCATATAGGACTGCTTACAAGACCATACTTGGTCAATCCCTATACCGTTTGGTATACGGGAAAGCCTGCCACCATCCTATTGAGTTAAAGCATCGTGCATTTTGGGCGATTAAGAAATTCAATTTTGATTTGTCTTCTATAGGAGCTCATAGAGGTCTCCAACTATCTGAGTTGGAGGAATTGCGAAATGATGCATATGATAGTGCAAAACTTTCCAAGGAAAAGGCTAAAGCTTTTCATGATAGGCACCTTGTTAGGAAATCTTTTATGCCTGGTGATAAAGTTTTGTTATACAATTCTAGATTGCATATCTTTCTAGGAAAACTTCGTTCTCGGTGGGAAGGTGCTTACCTTGTGCAAACAATATTCCCCCATGGTGCCGTAGAGGTCATGAATCCATCCACTAAGGAAATTTTTAAAGTTAATGGGCACCATCTGAAGCCATTCCTTGAGTTACCTTCAATGCATGATGCAAAGGTCATGATTCTCCATGAGCCTCTTTATGATGATATTTGATCCCATTTGGTAATTTCCTCTCCTTTGTCCTTGTTCTTTTGTCTTATCGTTTTTTTTTCTTTTCTACATTGAGGATATTGCACAATTTAAGTATGGGGGACGGTTTGATTGTTTAGAACTTGAGGTTACTTTTAAGAGTTTTCCGGTGCTTTATACACACCCTACAAAAAAAAAAAAAAAAGAAATTGAGATCTAGGACCCATCTTGGTACTATAATCCCTATTGAGAGGATGGTAATGAGTATATGTCTTGAAGTACAAGATCTCACTTAAATGATTTAGAGATACTTGTCTCAAGGTGTGGGACCATTTGTTAGTTGGTGTCCTTGTTCTTAGGTTAGGATTTGAGACCATATTTTTGGCAAGGTATAAAAATATATGATATGGATATGCAAAGAAAGTGAAAATTGGTCAAAAAGTAAAAAGCAAGTATAAAATTTCTAGGAGCTAGACAGCACACTGCGCCTCATGAAATGGGGTGTTTTGATCGAACCTCTTAGGAAGGAACACTTCCAAAAAGAACTTAGTATCACTGTCTTTGTTGGCATATGCATAAAGCGAAGCTACTTAGTAACTTGGGTTTTTGGTGTTTGCTTCACCATGTTATTCAGGCGAAATGTAGTGGAGTAAAATGAGTTATCTACTAAAAAAAAAAAAGATACCATTGTGCCTTATTGTTTATGATTGGTCAACGCTCCAAAATCCTAGTTCATAGTCCCTACCTTACAATGTGGTTTATCTTAGGATTGGTCGTGCTTTAGAAGATACAAGGTTCGTTCCTATTTGAGATCTGTGATTTTTCCTAAATCTAGATGGAGTATTAAAGTTCAAGTGTGGGGGTTCCTCGGTTGATGTGCTCTAATTGAAAAAGGGTGTGTGTTTTGTAGTTATTAGAAGCTTTAAATGAGAATTTTTCAAGTTAATTTGAATTTTGGGTATATATTCACTGCAAACACCCACGAGACACAACTCGTCCAGCAAGGTAACTTAGGGATTTAGAGGCTTATTGCAAATGCTAAATGCAACCATAGTTCCTACGAAAGTGAGTTAGGTTTTTTCTTTCGTTTCTTTATTTATTTACCTTACTCGAGGACGAGCAAAAGTCAAGTATGGAGGAATTTGATGAGCACAATAATATATGAAATCTTAAGGATATAAATGTACATTTTGCCCCAATTTGGATCGTACTACTTCTGTTTTTTTTTTTTTTTTTTTTTTTTAAGTCTATAAGAGAAAGTGCTTAAAGTGAATCAAAAACCGGTCCAAGCTTAAACTAACTTGTCCAAAGGTGAGACCCACTCATTAGTAACACATCATCTTTCCTACAAAATCCTAAAGATTATTCTCTCTTGCCACCTCACAAGATCTTGAAGATGCTATGCAAAGATTCCTTTTTGATTTAGTCAAGACTGCAAAACATTGGTTAATATTGCAGAGAAGGAATAGAATTTGTTAATTTTGGAAATAGATTCTCTCTTTCCTCACACAATATCTCAGAGAATGAGGATTTTTATTAAGATTTAATTTAATTTAATTTTCTTTCTTTTCTTAAAGAAGACTTGTAGAAGGAAGTAGGCAAGACCAGAGCCCTATAAAAGACCATTCCTCCCCCTCCTAGAATTATTATTCTCCTTAGTTTATTTTTTAGTTTATGTTTAGTTCTCTTCTCTCTCTCTCTCTCCTCTCTCACTCTCTTTAGTTTTAGTTCTCCTTTATTTTTACTTTAATCACTTTTATAATAGCTTTTCATTTCAATTAATGCAAGCACTCTTTTATTTTTATTCAGCCTTTTATGTTTATGATTTATGCAATTGAGTTGTAAATTTTAAGTTATAGTTCTAGGCTTAGATCTAGGTGACAAGATCATGAGCCATGAAGCATCTCCTTTTCAAGTTCAGTTCTTTTTTTTTTTTTTTAAGATTTGTTATCTATAGACTTAGAAATTTCAGATTTGGTTCATTCTAGATCTGGTTTTTAGGGTTAGCAGTATCTCAAATCACCCAACCTTTCAAATTCAAGCATTGATTCAGGTAGGTAGACTTCTTCAGTAGTCTTCTCTCCCCCCTCTTATTCCCTCTTCTGACTATCCTTTCTTTCTTAATTTAGGATTTTAATTTCAGTCGTTACATTATTGCTTTCCCTTTCCCCCAAGGTTCATGGCTAGTGTATGTATTGGCTTTGCCCCTCCTAGCCATAGAAGTATTATTTTATTATTTTTATTTTAATTATCTTCCTTTCCCTAAAGCCAAGTAGAGTAACCATTGTAAGAGTGACTCTCTGGTCAAGTAGAGAAGCTCATATTATGATGCATCCCTCGGGCTAAGTAGAAAAACCTACTTGTGAGCCTCTCTCTAGCTTTATCCCCTTTCTTTTACTTTATTTTTATTTCAGTATTTTTTTTCTTTCATTGCTTTTAATTGCGCGAGTTGTTTATTTTCAGTTATTTATTTATTTAATTTTAATTGTGTGTCTTGCATATTTAAATTCTTAGATGATGAATGGTTAGGATGTTATTTTAGATACATATATTTATGACGGGAGTTAGAATTAGATCACAACCATTAATCGGTTCACTTTCGCATTATTAAAAGAAGTCAAAAATAAAGTGGATGCTCTCCCTGTGTTCGACCCATAGCTACACTGATCCGTATGCTTGCGGTTACATTTTAAATTTTAAACATTCTCCTAAGTCAATAGTTAGTTATAACCACTTCCCTCCCCTTTAACAATATAAAATAATAGTTTTTAGGGGGGTATGGCAGTACTTATTGTCAACTCATTGGATTGTATTAATTGCATACTAAATTCGTATGTATGTAGAGAATATATTTTGTGATTGGACCATTAGGATATTTCATTTTTTCTTTTTTACAAAATGAGTATTAGTACTAATTATTTAAAATATATGAATCCGATGCATTGTTACATAGTCAAGAGATATCAAAGAGATATCAGTCGTTAGGACATCAAAACCTATAATGCCTAATTCTTATGATAATGATCTCTTAAGTCAAAGAGACCAATCATAAGTTATTTATGAGAATCTTGTTGCTTAAAGTATTTCTTTTATTATTCTCGAGTGATCCAGTCTAAAAGAGATACACAATGATAACCAAATATGTTTAAAATAAGAACACAATGGAACAAGTCGATTAAAATCACAACCCAAGGGGGTAATGCAGTTGGTGAGCAATGAACTTGGTGCGAGTCGTAAATTTGAACGTCTTAAGTTCAACTCCCACTAAGTACACCTTGAGTCACTCACATGGAGGTGTTTAGTGCTCTTCACTACTTTCAGAGACAAGATCCAATTCGAGTCTCATAACGGTCTTAAGTTATTGGATGTGGCTGAGTGACTTACCTCACCACTATAACCATCTTAACTATCTATTAAAAGTGAACCTCTCTCATGTGGGCCCCCCTTCATGACGTGAGGATAAAACCAACAATACATGTACACAGTGTTGGGCCTATGGGCCTGTCTAGCCCAATTTGGGCCAATATGTTTGGCTCATGAGGGTGTAATAGTCTTTTCAGACTATTACCTTTTCACCTCATGATACCCTACCTTTTGAGCAGCCGCATAACCAATGAACATCGAGAGGTGAAAAAGCATTTTTTGCTTAAAAGAGAAGTTCTGGGCAGCAGCGATCAAGTCGATGAACGAAGGTTGATCTATGGTCTGTTTGAGCTAAAATTTTGTCATCTTGTTCATAACTCCTTGCTCTTCATTTTGTACGATTGAATCATTATTTGGAGCTCTCTGTACTAGATTTCGTGGATCCTTCTTAGACCACTATTTTGGGTGAGATCTTCCCAATTCTTCTCTTGTTGGAGTTGACATTGTTGTTTTATCTTCATTATATTTGTGGATTCCATTGTTGCTGAAATTGTGGATGTTTATCCATTTGATGTTGTTGAGAATAGGTTTTGTACTTTGTTGGATTTAAGTTTTGTACCTAAAATTTATAGTGAAGATTTGGGTGGACTCCGAGAAAGATCCCGTGGTTTTTATCCTTCATATAGAAGCAGTTTTACATGTAAAATTTCTTTGAGTTGATTGTGGTTTGTATTGTTTCCATTGTATTTGTGTTCAATTGTTTCCTCACAGGTTCAGTTAAAGCAAGAAAGTGTTATCATTTCTCAACAGAGTGGCATCAGAGCACGAGGTTATTATTGATTCTTTGATTGGACGATAGAACCGAATTTGAATAGAATGATCAGTTTAAATGGAAGAAATTATTATATTTGGAAAGGTAAAATGGAAGACCTTCTATATATGAAGCGTTGACACTTACCAGTGTTTGACAATGCCAAACTAGATAGCATGACTGATGTCGATTGGACTCTTGAACATAATATTGTGTGCAGGTTCATCCGACAGTATATGGATGATAAAGTTCTAAATCACATCAACAAAGAATCACATGTCGGGACTTTATGGAACAAGTTCAAGTCGTTGTATGCATGGAAGACTAGCAATAACAAAATGTATTTGATAAAACAATTGATGGGTTTGAAATACAGAGATGGTCAATCTATATTCGATCACTTGAATGAGTTTCAAGGAGTGATAAATCAATTGTCGGCCATGAATAATAAATTTGAAGATGAGATACAAGGACTTTGGTTGCTTGGTACCTTACCGGATTTTTAGGAGACATTTCGTATGTCATTGAGTAACTCTGCTTCCAATGGCATTGTCACTATGGACTTTGCTAAGAGTGCTATCTTGAATGACGAAATGAGGAGAAAAACTCAGGGTTTTTCATCCAACTCCGAAGCTTTGATTACTGAAAGTAGGGGGAGAAGTCAGAGTAGAGGCAAAAAAGGCAAAAACAAAAATCGAAGTAAGTCAAGGTCATGGCAAAAGAATGTTGAGTGCCATCATTGTGGTAAGATGAGTCATGTTATGAAAAATTGCTTCCAACTAAAAAGGGAGAAGAAAAATGATAGTGACAACAATGAGAAGAAGGATCATAATAGTATTGACCGGATTGCCACTACTACATAGGAACTTGTCATTATGTGTTATGATAATAATGTGAATTTTGCATGCAATGAAACTGATTGGGTTATTGATAGTGGAGCTTCGCTTCATGTCACCTCTAAAAAGGAGTTCTTCACTTCATATACATTAAGAAACTTTGGCACATTAAAGATGGGCAATAAAGGCTTCGCCGAAGTTGTAGCTGTGGGAGATGTGTGCTTGGAGACCATAAATGGAACAAAGTTGTTTCTCAGAGATGTTAGACATGTACCAGACATTCGTCTGAATTTGATTTCGACAGGAAAACTCGATGATGAAGGGTTTAATAATATCTTTAATAATGGAGAGTGAAAACTCACCAAAGGCTCATTAGTTCTGGCTAGAGGTAAGAAAGAGTCTTCTTTGTACATATTGCAGGCCAAGATCTCTAAGGTTCTTTGTAATGTCATGAAAGATGGAGATATAACTGAGTTATGGCACAAGCGACTCGATCACATGATTGAGAAAGGTATTGGTTTGTTGGCTAAGAAAAACTTGCTCTCTAGAGTAAAGAGTGCAAAACTTGAGAAGTGTGCACATTGCTTGGCAGGAAAACAAAAAAAGAGTTTCATTCAAGAGCCACCCTTCATCAAGGAAAAAGGATTTACTAGAACTCATACATTCAGATGTTTGTGGTCCAATAAAACTAGTAACACTTGGAAACAACTTACTTTGTGATTTCATTGATGACCATTCAAGAAAACTTTAGGTTTATCCCTTGAAGACGAAGGGCCAAGTGTTTGATGTATTCAAGCAATTTTAAACTTCAATAGAGAGATAACTAGGAAAGAAGTTAAAATGTATTCGATCAGACAATGGGGACCGTTTGATGAGTACTGCAGACAATAGGGCATTCGACATCAAAAGACACCTCCTAAAACACCTCAATTGAATGGTTTAGCAGAAAGAATGAACAAAACATTGATTGAAAGAGTCAGATGTTTGATTTCACATGCAAAACTGCCCAAATCCTTTTGGGGTGAGGCCTTGAGTACCGCAGCATATGTTATAATTTATCTCCTATTGTTGCTTTGAATGGTGATGTATCGAACAGAGTCTGGTTTGGCAAGGATGTTTCCTATGACCACCTATGAGTATTTGGTTGCAAAACGTTTGTACATATTCTGAGGGATGAGAGATCCAAGTTGGATGTCAAGACTCGAGAATGCATCTTTCTTGGGTATGGTTCTAATGAGTTTGGTGATAAACTATATGATCCAATTGAGAAGAAAATTATGCGGAGTCGAGATGTTGTATTTTTGAGAATCAGACTATAATGGACATTGATAAATTAGAGAAGATAATATCCCAAGATTCTGATGCGTGAACTGATTTTGGCCTAGTTTTAGTGCCATCCACTGAATTACAAAGACAAATGCATGGCCAAGCTGAATATGGTACTCAGTATGATATTTAGGATCGGATTCAGGATCAGACTCAAAATGATCAGCAAGGTCTAAATGATAGTGATGCTCATACAGATGATGTTGTTGATGCTCAGCAATATAAGCCTTCACTTCCACCAACTACTGCTTTGAGGAAGTCTACCAGAAACCACCATCCATCCACTAGATACTCTTTTAATGAGTATGTGTTATTGACTGATGCAGGTGAGCCTGAAATGTTTGAAGAAGCAATGGATGATGTAAACAAGAAAGAATGGGTTGATGCAACGCAAGATGAGCTGAAATTGTTGCATGACAATCGCACATTTGAGTTGGTGATGTTGCCTAAGGGCAAGAAAGCTTTGAAGAATTGATGGATTTATAGATTGAAGAAAGAAGAGACTACTTCACATCCTCTATACAAAGCTAGACTGATTGTTAAGGGTTTCAATCAGAAAAATTGAATTGACTATGATGCGATCTTCTCACCCGCTGTGCAAATGTTTGTTGACTATGTTTGCAAGCTAAAGAAAAGCTTACATGGCTTGAAGCAAGCATCGAGACAATGGTATAAAAAATTTGAGTCTTTTATGGGGGAGCAAGTCTATAAGAAGACCACTTCCAATCATTGTGTATATGTTTAGAAGTTCTCTAATGATGACTTCATCATTTTACTATTCTATGTGGATGACATGCTTATAGGTGGAAAGAATGCTTCAAGGATTGAAAAGTTGAAGCAAGATTTGAGCAAGTCGTTTTCAATGAAAGACTTGGGGCCGGCTAAGCAAATTTTTGGTATGAGGACTCATCGTGACCGAAAGGTAAAGAGGTTATGGTTGTCTCAAGAGAAGTACATAGAAAAAGTGCTTCAAATGTTCAAAATGGACAAAGCTAAAGTGGTGAGCACCCTCCTTGCTACACACTTTAAGCTTAGTAGAAAACAATGTCCATCTACTGAGAAAGAGGTGGAAGATATGGAAAGAGTTCCTTATGCATCTGTTGTGGCTGTTTGATGTATGCAATGGTATGCACAAGGCCAGATATAGTTCATGTTGTTAGAGTAATTAGTCGATTTACTTCAAATCCAGGAAGGGAACACTGGAATGCAGTTAAGTGGATCCTTAGGTATCTTCAAGGCACTTCTAGCTTGAGGCTTTCATTTGGGAGTGAGAATCCGATCGTCGTTGGTTTTACCGATTCAGACATGGTAGGGGATGTTGACATCAGGAAATCTACCTCTGGCTATTTGGTAAATTTTATAGGGGGAGCTGTGGCTTGGCAGTCAAGATTACAAAAATGTATTGCTTTATCCACAACAGAAGCAGAATTCATTGCAGCAACTGAGGCCTACAAGGAGTTACTTTGGATGAAAGAGTTCACACAGGAACTTGGTTTCACTCAAGACAGGTATGTGTTTTTGTGTGATAGCCAAAGTGCTATACATCTTGCGAAGAATTCCACTTTTCATGCGAGGTCGAAACACATTGATGTGAGGTACCATTGGATACGAGACACTTTATAATCTAAAGGATTAGAACTTGAGAAAGTACACACTGAGGATAATGTTTCTGATATGATAACAAATGCACTTCCAAACGAGAAGTTTGGATTTCATTTGATTAGTTAGTGATGAAATCTCCCTCATTGGGCTAGAGGGGGAGATTTGTTGGACCTATGGGCCTGTCCAGCCCAATTTGGGCCAATATGTTTGGCTCATGAGGGTGTAATAGTCTTTTCAGACTATTTCCTTTTCACCTCATGTTACCCTACCTTTTGAGCAGCCGCACAACCAATGAACATCGAGAGGTGAGAAAGCAGTTTTTGCTTAAGAGAGAAGTTCTGGGCAGCAACGATCAAGTCGGTGAACGGAGGTCGATCCATGATCCGTTTGAGCTGAAATTTTGTCATCGTGTTCGTAACTCCTTGCTCTTCATTCCATATGGTTGAATCGTTATTTGGAGCTCTCTATACCAGATTTCGTGGATCCTTCTTAGACCACTATTTTGGGTGAGATCTTTCCAATTCTTCTCTTGTTGGAATTGACATTACTGCTTTATCTTCATTATATTTGTGGATTCCATTGTTGTTGAAATTATGGATGTTTATCCATTTGATGTTGTTGAGAATACGTTTTGTACTTAAAATTTATAGTGAAGATTTGGGTGGACTCCAAAAAAGGTCATGTGGTTTTTATCCTTCCCATAGAAGGAGTTTTCCACGTAAAATTTCTTTGAGTTGATTGTGGTTTGTTTTTTGTTTGTATTTTTTCCATTGTATTTGTGTTCAATCGTTTCCTCACAGGTTCAATCAAAGCATGAAAGTGTTATCCTTTCTCAACACACAGTACACTCACACTTGAGTATTTGTGTGACCATCACATGAATTTCGTCTCTAACCATAAATATTTAATTAATAAATTTGATGGATACATTTCCAACAATCCCCACATTTTTTTTTTAAGCGACAATGCGCACATTCAATTACTATATTTTGTTTATATTCTGGATTTTTATTTTCGTTGTCTTGTTTCACTTACAAACTGATTCATTTTTGTTAGTTCTTCCTATAATCTTAGCATTTAGTAGATTATTTAGTTTAAGTTTCTTTCCATCTGAATCTTATATTTTATTGTGCAATAGGTTTCCAGCTGCAGTTATGTTCTTGTTTTCTTTTCTTCTCTTCTTGGGCTGATTTTCTTTTATTTATTTATCTTATTTTTTAATATTAAATTATAATTTATTTTAGGAAAAGGGTTGGACAGTCCACCCACCTTTTCAAGCTAGCAACAATACCAGTGGGGGAGGGAAGAGACGAAGACGGTGGTTCATTTTCAAGGGGAGAGAGAGAGAGAAAGGATGGCAAAATACTTGCGTGCACAACTTTAAATTCTTTTTTTACGATTAAAAAAAAAAAAAAAGACAAATATGTTAGGGGTGAAAACATCATTTTGATTCCAATGTGAACAACTCACAGGTATATGTAAGAACAATAATAATAAAAAATAAAAAATACATTTACACAAAAGGTAATAAATTTTTTTACTTCAAAACAACCAATCTATCTAATCAGAGAGTGATATCCAATTTCCACTAAGAATAAAGAAAAAAGAAAAAGTGTATATTATTGTGATTTAATTCCTAAATCCAAGCTTCTATCGACGCCCTTCTCTTATCTTGCATTCACTTTACATCTTCCTTTTGACTCCTTGCTTATTCCTAATACATATGTTGGACCCACATTGTATTTATTAGATTCTCACTTGAATCCTCACATTTTGGCTCTTTACTTGAATTATCATTATACCTAATAATTAGGGGTGTCAATTCGTGGCTCGAACCGACTAAATCGATCGGGACCGACTGTTTATAAACCAGCCCAACCCGGACCGTTTATTAAACGTGTCAGGCTTGATCCCGGACCGTTTATTAAACATGTCGGGCTTGAGCCCGGCCCGTTTATAAATGGTCGGTCTTGGTTTTGCTACTTGGACCGTCGGGCGCCCGACCGAGACCGACTGTTTAACATGCGACCGAGACCGACCTATTGTGCATCGGCCTAGCCCGACCCGTTAATGATTGTAGAATATCTATTTTACCCCCCAAATTAAAAAGTAAAAACATGTTCACATCTTAAATAATGGTTATATTTGGTATCATTTATTGATTAATTGTCATTTTTTTGGGCTTGCATGAGTGGGCCGGAATATAAGAACACATTTTAAAGAGGACCCGTTTAAAAACCGGTTAAAGCCCGGTTAACATTAAACATGTCCATAGCCCGATTAAGGCCCGACTAAAACCCGATTAATGTGGCCAGATTATGACCCGAGGCCGACCGACCGAATATAAAGCATACCATGCCCTCAATAACTAAGCCCGATTAGTTAAATGGGCGGACACAATGTAGCCTTTGAAAGTCTTCAAGTCCGATTAAGCCCGACCGAAACCAAACCAGCCCCACCGGTTGACACCCCTACTAATAATAAACATCTCTCATTTTATTTTATTTTTTTTTGGTGAAACATCTCTCATTTTATAGATTTCTCAATCTTATTTTCTCTCTTCAAAGAAAACCAACATATATATATCTCCCTCCCTCTCTCTCTCTCTCTCTCTCTCTCTCTCTCTCTCAAGAAAACTCCACCGCTCATAAACTTCAGCTGCCAACCATTTTCACTTTCTTGAAAAATTCAACCGTGTTGAACACACTACTCTCATATACATAATCTAATCTCTCAAAAAGAGGTTCACTGAAATCAACTTTATATTTGTGAGCCCTATGTAGTGATCCTTTTAGGCCATATCTCTAAATGGAATCACTTGTCACCGATACTAATACCTGACTGATATACGAAGGGTTGTAATTCTTATAATACCATATGGTAACGTTATCTAGAAGGCAAAACTATCCGGTACAGATCAGAATCATCCCTTTATCCAATTCGATACCGATGCATCAATGCTAGATACCTAAAGCCATGCATGTACCAGCAATTTCTCTCAGTTCAAGAGGCCAAAGAGTTTTTTGAATATCTCCAGATTGGTATCTCCCATCCACAAAACTGATTAAATAATTGGATGGAACAATATCAAACCACCCATACCGAACTCTGACCATTTTACTCCTGTTCCGTATCATTCAATAGATACAATATTGACCAGATATCGATATCAGAAATCTGTCAAACCAATACGGACCACACAATATCGATACCTAGATAACCAATACGGTCCACACGATATCGATACCTAAATTCATGCTACCCAAACAAGGCCAGAACATGAGCAATTATGAAGAATGTATTATAGTAGGAAGGTGGGGCTAAAAGAACAATGTCCAGTGTCATATAATTGGTGTAAATGTACACGACCGCCTTTGGGTCCCTCCCAGCTCGGAGAATCTTTACGTTAGGGCCACGCATATCACGTTGAACACAATTTTTACAATATACACTTGGCACACTTTTAGTGGCCACACGTATAACAACCAAGAACACGGAGGAACCCCGATATCTCTTCCAACCCCTTCAGCGCACCTCTAATGCCCGCTTCCGATACGCTACCTTCTAAGTCCAATATGAAAACGTAATCGAAATACCGGAACTCTTCTGTCCCCTTCTCAACAACTCTAATCGGAGCAGACCGGTTCGGCCGGTGCTCCACCCGAGTCACCGATACATTTCGGCTCTCGAAAATCCAAAGAGCACGGAAAAGATCTGAGACTCCGTTTTGTAAGGAAAACGCTACTGTGGTTCTGGTTTTCCCGGCCAGGGACAAGGGTTCCAACCCTGATCCCAATCCCAACTGCAAGAATCGATTAAAGTTGCAGTTCCCATCTTGAAGATTCTGATCCATGACCTTCAATCCAAATTCCTTAGCTGCGATTCTGCTACCAATCACGGCGGTGTCGGAGATTCGATTCTCCGACACGAATCTCGCTGCGTCTGCCGCATTGGAGACCTCTTCCACTTCCAGATCTAATGACTCCAATCTGGTCTTACAGTGGTTCAGCGCCTGCGGATGGCTTACGATCCGTTTCAGATCGGATCTTGAGGTACCTGGAAAGGCCAAGAGGCAGTGATTTACAGGGAGGACTAGTTCTCCGACGATGTTGACATCGCCATGGCGGATTAAAAGATCGAAATTGCGATCGATCGTTCCATCGATAGAGTTCTCCACAGGTATGATGGCACGATCGGCGGCTTTATGCTCGAGAGCCTCGAAGGCGTCTTCCATGTGGTCGCAGGGGAAAGCATCGCAGACTTGGGAGAATGCTTTGATGGCGGCTTCTTGGCAGTAGGAGCCTCGAACGCCTTGGTAGGCGACTCGGACTGGTCTACCGGAGAATCCTACACCCGTAGAGGGAGAGAAAGGTCCAGAGAGCTGCGGACGAAATGGATCTGCAGCTTGTTTAAACAAACGTTCGAGATCGGCGATTAATGTTTCATGGCCAAAAGCGGAGGCGATCTTCTCCGGTGTTTGCAGCACAGAGGAGGATTTAGGAGATGTGTCCTTTGTGTCTCTCCGTTGCTGATTTAAGCTGGACTTAATCACAGCTACTCCTCTGCTGCCGCTGCCGCTGCCGCTGCCGCTGCCGCCAAGGGATAGCCCGAACGAAGAGCAGCTGCTATTGTCGCTTCTGACGAATTCATAGCCGGATCTTGGACCGATTGGAAGAGGAATCCTAAGCGCCATCGTATCAACTGGTTCGAACAAAGTCCACCGTCCACCCTTCCGCAAGAAGTGTGGTGAGACGGATCTATCTAGAATTCTAGTATGATCTAGTGAAGGTAAGAGAGAGAGATTGAGTTATTGAACTGGAACAGAGAGAGAATTGAAGCTCAGATACAGAGAGAGGGAGAGTGGTTGAAGAAAGATGTAACTGAGTTGCTAAATGTCAAGGGTGAGGAAAGTAAGGCGCAGAGATCTTTGATCTCTGGCTGAAGATGACGGACGGGGTGAGGAGGTACTTATAGTCGGGCCATGGGAATTGGGTTTATTTGGAGGGTGAAAATGTATGGAAATCTCGAGAGGGTAGGTGGGGAGGTGCGTGGTGGAGGGTGGTAGGTGAGATAGAGACTATGGGGGTAGTCAATAGAGCCTCAGAGAGAGAGAGAGAGAGAGAGAGGCTGCGTGACTGTTTCACGCATTTGACTTGGTTGATCTTTCATTTGCTGAAATCCTCACCTGCTCAAAAGTCACACACGGATGCGTGGAACACAAAAAAATATTATAGGTGATTCGAAACCCTCACCAAATGGTCTGAATTTGGACAAGCGGTTTCAAAGCACACGTTTACAATTTTATTTTTGGAGAATTTAGTATCACTCCCTTACACTTTGGCCTATATTTACTAAAATTTTTCTATTTTTTATTTTTTTATTAATATTTCTTTAATTTTTTATTTTTACATCTTTTTCTCCCTTGTTCTTTTAAATGCCCAGATTATCATTCATTTTCACTTGTAATCTACATTCTTTTTCAAATTGATTGGTTCAAAACATAGTTTGTACCAAACCATTTCAAAAAAAATTATATATATCAAGAATATTGTAAATTCAAAAAAGAATAATTTTGTATCTGATCTATATCTATATTGGTATCATATATTCCAATCGAGTGCCATATGTTTTTTATATTTTTTAATTCTCATATTGGCTGAGACCGATACCAATCTAATACCAATAAAAAATAGATTTTTAAATTTGTGAGGATGGATGAGATAAAAATAATAATAATAATAAATAAACAACATCCCTAGTGATTGGATGAAACGAAATAAAAAATAATAATAATATATAAATAATATCTTCAAGGACACATCAGCTATGTCAATATACTTGATGATTGGATGAGACAAAACTTGTAAGTAGTTTGGTTCAAATCATATTTTAAACCAATCATTATGAAAGAAGTGTACTAGGTTATAAGTGAAATAGAAGGGTAATCTGGGTATTTAAAAAGAACAGGGGAGAAAGATATGTAAAATAAAAAAGCAAAGGAGTATCAGTAAAAAAATAAAAGGTAGGGGAGTTTTAGCAAATATAGGCCAAGTGTAGATGAGTGATAGTAAATTCCCCTTTTATTTAAAATTGGATTGTACGTTATCAAATTATTTTAATTAATTTTTTTGTTTCACACTGATGTAGTTGCCATGCGATGCTAACGATAGGTATCCAAGTCTTCGGCCTATCAAATTCATTGTTCATCAATTTCGTTTCCCCCTTATCCTTAACAAAATTATGCAAAATAAATATAAATAGAGAAAATTGCATTGCCACCCCCTGAACTTTGGTCTCTATTCAATGCCATCCTCTGGACTTTTCAAAACACCAAAGACACCCCCTATAAATTTAAAAATAACAAACACATCCCTGTCGTTAGTCTTCATCGTTAAGTGATTGAATAACTGATAGTTAATATGTTAAATACCCAAAACACCCTCACTCGTGAGATTACTATCTTACCCATCCTTCCATCATCATTGATTTAATGTGCATTGATCACGGATTTTGGTGCCGACTGGGTGAGCTCTAGTTCACGATCATGATCTCTCCAATCTTTGGTGGACTCAGAGTCGCTCCGCCTTGGAAAATCTCCTCAACCTGAGGGAAGAGCTTGTGATCCTTGACCCCCAAGTAACTGTTCGCTAGAGTCTTGAACGCAAAAAAATCAAAGGAAGGAAAGTGTATGTGGATGTCGATTTTTCCAGGTCTCTGGATGGCATGTCGAGGTGCTCTCTACTGGTCATGGTGAACACCATCAGCCGCTTTTCCCCACAACATGAGAATATCCCATCCATGAAGTTCAGAACCTCAGAAAACTAACAGTCGTCGATTTCTCGCTCAGGATCCGATTGAGATCCTCGATGAGGACAACAAATCTGCTTGTCTTTGGAGAGATCGACGTTGTAGATGTCGTGACAAAGGAACTTCGATGGCGGCTGCAAAGCTCGATTTTTCAATGCCCGATGGTCCGTACAGTAGGTAGCTCCGCTTCTAGATGCGACTAAGTCGATTGTATTACTATTTGGATTTGAGAAACGACTCAAGATCAGACTTTACCTTGTTCTTGATATCGGAATCCATGGAAATGGTGTCGAGGGTGGACGGGTGGGTAAATGGCACGGATTTCCATCGTCCGTCGCCATTGTTGTGAAACCCTATTTTGGTGTTCGTGTAGAGCTTCACCTCCTTCTTCCTCATTTCAATCTCATCGGTTACGGAGTGGATGTGTTGTAGGTTAGGGAGGATGGGTAAGATAGTAATCTCTCCGTGAGGGTGTTTTGGGCATTTAACATATTAACTAACAATTATTCAATCACTTAACGAGAATGAGTAATTGTGATACCCTACTTTTTAAACCCGGTTTAATTACGCGGTTGACCCGATTTAACCGTGCAAGACCCAAACCAGAGAGGGTTAAGGTGGGTTCCTTATGGACCATGATGGCAAGGGTGACTTTGAACACAGGTTGGTCAGATAAGTCAGAGTCAGTGCCAGAGGAGACGGGTGTACCCAAGCCATGCACGTGCACGTATCATAAGGCCATGTACGGATAATACTGGTATATAGCCGTATCCTAAAGTGCATACGTATAATATACCTTGTGCCGAAAGTGAGATACATGCCGAGAGTCGAATTCCATCAAAATCCCACTTGTTGGCTAAGTTTCGACCCTCACGTGGGTGGTCACAGGCGGACATCCGTCCACCTGAGTGACCCACCCATGTGGTTACTAGATATTTTAAAGTATAAATAGCATTTATTGTGTTTTTCATTTTCTCATTTATTACATTAAAGAGTTGGTGAGAAGAGTAAAGAGGAGAGAGAAAAGAAGGAAGAAAAGAGAACGAAGAAGAAGAAAGGGGAAGGAAGAGAAGGAAGGAATGACTTTGAGCGATGCCGAGGTTTGATCTTTCCATTCCAATGCCGAAAGAGTGATCCCCAACACGAGATCTACAATTGGAGGTGAGCAAAGGCTATACTTCTTAAACTTTCACCAAATCTAAGTAAAACCCTTGATTTGGGTAGAGTTCCTTGAAATCTTGTAAATCCCACTTGAGATGATGAATCTAAGGTTTAATAGATAGTCTATGTGTTGATTTTGAAGGATTTGAAGAAGCATTGGTGATTTCTTGAGCTAGGAAGTGATTTTGGGGTTTTGGAAGAGTTCTTGAGCAAAGAAGGTAAGATGGCTTTTCAATCCTTAAATCTAACTTAAATCTAGGTTAGAATTATCTTATAAAACCTTGGATGTGTGAAAAATATGATTGGAAAAACCTCATTTGATTTTCCAAAGGTTGGGGAAAGTTTCAAGGAAGAATGCAATTTTTCGCCCCCTTAGGTGGGCCGGGATCGGTGGGCCAACCAGCCCGCCTGAGGGCACCCGCCTGAGAGGGCAGACCCTCGGTTCCCACTGGTGGGTGAGAACCAGAGGGATGACTAGTCCGCCTGAGAAGACCGGCTAGTCAGCCCGCCCACCTGAGAAGACAGGTGGGCCGAGACAGGTGTGCTCTCCGACCCACCCGTGAGGCCTGCAATGTGATTTTTGTGTCCGAATGGAATCAAAACGAATGGACAACCTTCTTTTATGGTTTTAAACATGATTTAACCATCAAATCTTGTTACTTTTGACCCCAAGGTGGTGAAATGCTAACCCCATTCACTTATGATAGGTTCACTAGAAACTTACGTTTCTTGCACCGGATCTCACCCGTTCCAGACGTGAGTCTTTGTACACAACAAGTAAGTGGGGAGAGGACGTTTGAATTTATTTTAAGGCTTGTTTGACATCATTCAATTGTATCTAGACTAGCCATGTCATCATGCAAATTATGTATAGATTAGTCATCCTCATATGATTATGATATGTGTGTTCTGTTTTACATTCTCAATGCTAAATGGTTGATGTGCTAATGTGATGAATGGTTAGATTACTGTGCATGATGCATTATTAGACTAGGCACCGCAGTCGGCTTGGAAATGAGTGCATTGGTGGCCCGTGGTATGGGACATGGTGGCACTATGCAATCGTACTTTGTCATATAGGAGCATGCGGTTTAGGATTATCCTTTCCCGTGCTACGACCCTTTCCAACAGGGGTTGAGATGTTGGGTTATCACTTGGGGGGAAGCAGTGGTCGCGATTGTCAGGTCACTGTGGTGGTTAGACATATGTCCGACTGGTCATTAAGACAGTCGGCAACCTCAGTGGTATATTCAAGAGGGCCAATCGTACTGTTTTTAAATTGCTGAAGTCAACACCTTTACTTTTCTATCATTTACTTTTATGTTGAGAGCCGGTGGTCGACATGCTTTAATTTTTCGAGTACTCACAGTGGGCCTTCTCTGATAACCCTATGGGCGTATCATGGGATGGAGTTCGTGGCTTATACCCAGGATATACGCGCACTGTGGTTGTAGTAGCACAAAACCAAAGACTTAGTAATGTTGTTTAGGTGGATAAGATTTACAATGAATCGCATAGCATATAGTGCATATGGATGTGATTGTTGTGTGATCCTTCTTTTCACTTACTGAGCTAATGAGCTCATCCCACGTGCGCACCTCTTTTAGATGATTTTGCAAGTCACCCGCCTGAAGATCAGGGGTCAGGCCCCATAATTGAGTTTTTCGATGAGGATTGGTGGGTCCCCGAGGAGTATGAGCACGGTGCTGATTGCATGTGCGAGGGTTGTGCTGTGGGAACTCAGTAATGACGCCGTACAAGGTTTTACTTTTTGATTCTTTTGATGACCCCTTTTTGTGTACTTGATATGTGAATTGTTATTCTTTTTGTGTAAATATCATGCCTGTGGGCCCACATGTATTTATCTATATATTACAATTTGGGTATTAAGTATATTCGGGGTGTTTACAGGTAAATTAGGTCTTCCGTTGAACTTTTGAACGTTTATTTTAGATGTGTGTATGCTGTGGTGGGTACTGTATTAGATGATCATGGCAGGTTTGGGTTAACCAGAGTTAACCCGGTCACCGGTCCGGTTCTGTGTGAACGGGGTGTGACACTAATGACAGGGATGTGTTTGTTATTTTTTAAATTTATATGGGGTGTCTTTGGTGTTTCAAAAAGTCCAGGGGATGGCAATGTAATTTTTTAATAAGTATGATTCTAAAACTCAGAACGGATTGATGAGTATCAATCAGATAAGATTAATTTTGACTTTGACCGATGTGATAAGGATCCACTAGAAAGGTATATGAATATTATAGTAATTAAAATTTTTTTTTAAAAAAAAGAAAGAAAGATAAATCTGTCCAATCAAAGGGGAACTGGATTAATATTGACGTTAGACCGATCTTAAGACTGACCCAAGTTTTAAAACCTTATTACAAAGACAATCCAAATTGGTACCCTCATCTACATTGATTCTGTTGTAACCCGACAGTCACTGAGAGGGGGGTTGAATCAGTGAGCCCAATTTTGATCCCTAAAAACCTGTCTAATGTCTGGTCAAGAAAAACCTGGCATACCTGTCCCTGTTTGCACACAGTCGTATGCACACTCAATCTTTCATAGGCACTTCCAAGTGTACACACATATTCCACATTCTACGCACTTCAATATAAAATGCAAACAACAAGCACCCACAATACAGGGTTTTTACGAAGTTCGACAATATTCCTATATCCCTGGAGTAGTGTCTGTAAAGGCTTCGTACCTATTCAATACACTACTTTTGACTGCACCCACAGTTTGGAGCACCCACACCCAATTTTCTCAAGCCGAAGCTGAGATGACACTTGTAGTGCCAGTACAATGTGTAGCACCCACTACACAGGAGCACTCACTCTTTGTGCTTAACACTCATTAAGCACTCAATAAAGAATACAGTAAATTTGGGCTTATATCAATGCCCTACAGTCAAGCTCTGCCTAGCATATACATTCACAACTAGCTAGCATGCTTACAATTCATCCACAACTAACCTAACATGTAAATATTCATCCATAACTAACCTTAACATACATACATGCATATAATGTAAATCAAATGTTAGAGAATCTCACAACTGATTGTCTGGGATGACTGAAAACTTGTACTGACAAGTTTGGTGCTCACACCTTCTCTCTCCTTGACTTCTTGCTCTTCAAAGCAAACACATCCTTGATTTCTTCTCTTCCTCCTTGGCTTTAATTTAATGTATCATTAACACACCTCAACCACCTCTTATACCTCATTTAATGGTCTAAGAACATTTATCATCAAATATTCATGTTCATTTAAGGACCAATAAAGAGGGGAAAATTTATCTTGCCAAAACAGTAGCCTTATTTCACTCAAAACTCATTTTTTTTTTCATAGTGTAGGGATTGAAAAAACGAAGAAGTAGCAACTTAGTTCACCCAAATTCGAGTTAAAATGAGAGAAATATGACCATTTGAAGTTGGAGCAATGAGATAGCCTGAAATGAAATCTTCGTAGGGGTGGTGTAGGCTACACCGGCAATGCGTGCAGCAGAGGAGCAAATCTAGCCGTAGATCTCATCAAAAGGTATATCTTAATCTGAGCTATCCGATTAAACCAATGGACAATAGATCTAAACCATAGGTTTTGAATCTCTATGACATCATCATAACTTACGCGCTGACGCGTTGTCGATCACGGATTGGTTAGTGTAGCAAGTTTCAAGGTATGCTGTCAGCTAACTTTAATAAAGTTCCATCGATATTGATCGTTAGATCGGAACCGATATGATATGATCGGCTCAGATCAAGATATGGAGAATCTCTTTATAGACTCTATGCGCATGCGCTACACAAAATCAAGACTCAATCTGGTGAGGCGCCACACCATCATATCTAATAGACTCCACCAATGACAAGCCTCGGGTAAGCATCTTCAACGCAAGTTCTTGCACAAACTGTTAGATCTGAATCTGACCGACATGTCTCAATCTGAGCCGTGTATTAAGGATCCCTCTGATTCTCTTATATACACATAAGCGTCTGCCTTCATATTTCCAGTGCTAAACACCCCTTATCAAATAAGACCTTCAAAATATCAAAATTACATAAAAGCCCTTTAAATTTCAAAAATAAATTCCGAAAAATCCACCCAACACCGAGAGCATACTGATTAATTTTTTGTTTGGATTTTTAAACCGGCTTTACGAAATCACTTATAACTTTTTCATATGATATCCGATCGAAATGAAACGAAGTGCTTTGGAACCATAACTGGACGTTCTACGACTTTCCAGAAAACTCAATCATCTGACTCAGCCATATAAAACGATCAAAATGCCCTTAGACCTTTCCAATAACTCATCTTTCTCATACGGAATCGGAACGCGATGAAATCAGAACCGTTGGAAAGATTGGATTTTTATCGTATCGTTACATGGAGAACACTTCATTTAAAAAAAAAAATTCTTCAATGCCAAAATTGCCCTCAACTGCTACAAATGCCGTAACTTCTTCATACTGTATCAAAATGTGACGAAATCAAATGCACTGGACTAGGTAAATTACAATCTATCTTTTTCATGAAGAACCGATCTTCCAAAAATATCATTTTCATTATTGAAAATGCCCCCGAGCATAAATAGGATAATTTTACCAGTTTTGACCCAGAAACCCGTACCACATATTAAAGATGTATCAAACAATTTCATGCATATCAAGTGGCTCTGTTATCTCATCGGTGACACTGGACACTACATGTCGTTATTTCTATCTATGTTACCTAAACTGATCATGTCATCACTATCATGTGATCGAATTGCCAACAAAGACAACCATAAAACAACTGATTCTTCCTCTTCAAACATTTTTGTAATTAGGACTTAGTTATATTAATAGAATTTGACAATGGAACACAATATGGTACCTACAACCTGTACCTACCCTTAGATTCTCTCTCTCTCCTTTAGTGGCCAACTCCTCTGCCACGTTGAGAAGTTTCTTTCTTAAGGCCAAAATGGTCATGTGCAGCTATTGCATTAGTAGCCGTTGTGGTACCACAAGAAACCGCCATGTGGCACTTTGTTTTTTTATTGTAAAAAAAATGTTTTGCATGCCGAAATGTTTATTTGGGAAGATCTAATGGTCCAATTTTATGATTCAAATCTCTTTGGAAAGTTGCTTAGATTTACTGTCCAATGATGAACGAATCAAGTTGAAATTTGGCCAAAAAACAAAACAAAATTGAGTCCTAAAGTTTGAGGTCCAGAATGGGGATAAATTTAAAAAATGTAGCTAAATCAAACTGCTTTTACATGATTTGAGGACATACATTATAATGATAAGACACACCAGCAATAAAAATTTGGGACCGTATTGAGAAGATTTGGGGGTAAAAATCCATCACATGTTGTTTTGGTAATTTTACTCACAAACCAATGAAACAATGGTCAAAGTTCATTGAATTTCCATCAAACCTTAGATTCGAGCGAAAGATAATCTATAATAAGTAAAAAATTACCCTGGAAGTATGATTCGTTTAAAAAAAAAAATTCTTCTCTTGAAAAGGGGTTGGCTTGGTCTTGGGCAAGAGAGTAAAGAATCAAGTCAGAGGAAAAAAAATGGTTCTGATCTAGGCATCAGTGGAGTGGGAACTCTATGAGCAACTACCCGATGATCTAGATAGCCTAAGAAGAGGCACATGCTTGTGACAGAGGACGAGAATTGACCCACTAATTGATAATACAGGCAAGTTCGTTTCAAAAACTTGTCTAAGTCGAGAATAGCAACTCAATTTTTGAAAGATTAAAGTGGTCATAAGGGTATTTTGGTAATGTCATTGGAAAAACCCCTAATTTTCCTGAAATTGCTAATAATTGAGCTTTTCGATGAATCTACGAGAGACTCCTTCAACTAGTGTTGACACACTTTCTGGAACAACAAGATTTAGTGTCTATAGTCTCTATAGTCAAAGGCGTCCTCTACCCTCCAATCTCGTAATTCTTTCACTAGTTAACATTTCTTTCATAGTTTTTTACTCTTTTTGCTTTGCTTTCATTATTTTTCTCTTTTTCTCTTCTTGTTATTTCATGCAAAATAGGTGTGTTTGATCCAACCACTCTAAGTATTGGTCATGCATACCCAAGATGATGTAGAATATTGTGTTTGGTTATTGATGTTATGGTTACATCATGTGTATTAATCTCTTTCATTGGCTTTTCATTCTATATGCTATATTCTTTCAAATTCTTCACATGCATTTAGAATAGGTTTTACTTTCAGTCATGTTTTAATATTAGTTTTTGACATTTAGATCTAGGTATTTACATGGATTTTTTTATTTGTATATCCTTTCTTTTGTCTTTGTTACCATTAAAATATAAGTTTTATCAATAAAAATAGGGTTCTAACATTGATTTTAGTTTTCATCACTTATCATCAATGTTTTCACACAGGCATCATGTTTTTACCATTAACTTGGGTTTCTATAATGTTTTCCCTATCTTATGATATATATTTTTTTTATTGAGATTTTTCTATGTTGGTTTTAACTCTAGGGGCATTTAGTGGTGATATTCCTTTTTTTTTTTTTTTTTTTTTCTGCTAATGACGTGTATCTAGGTTTTCGGCCTGACTAGTCCCACAGACCTATATTGACAATCGCATGGATCGAATCATACCGGGGTTGAATGAGAACCATTCAACTTTCGCTGAAAACAGTGAAGAGCACTAAACACTCCTGTGCCTAGTTATTAAATTTTCTGAATTAAACGCGAATAATTCGGCCAAATAGAATTTTACAAATAATTCGGACCGAATCCGAATCAAATAAAAAATTCTGAAAAATTCTCTAATTTTATAGATGTTTTTTAAAATTCATGAATAATTCGGTTGAACTGAATTTTATCCAAATTATAACCGAATTTTATCTCATATAAAAAAAAAAAAACTTTATCTTGAATTAGTCAATAAGCCTTTAGAAAATAGTGTGATTATTATGCATTTATTATTCTAATGTTACTTTTCTTCTTCTTTTTTTAACAAAAACTGACAAAGTTTATATTTCCTAAGGCAATCTCTCACAATTCCAAAAAAAAAATAATAATAAAATCTTTCATCCCATTTTGGTTTGACTAAGTCTTATAGTTGTTACTCTCTCTCTCTAGTCTTTAAGGTGAACATGCATGGTGGGTGACGTGGGTCTAACTGAATTTGTGCTCAGTCTCTCTGACCCCCTCTTAGTCTCTCTTTCTTTGATTCAATTATTTGAGAAATAGGAAATGAGTTTAGAAAAAAAAAAAAAAAAGAGATGACTAAATATAATATTTTTATCTTTTATCTTTTAAATTTTAATTTTTATATCATTTGTATGTTGTGTATATATGATAACTGATAGATAATATGAAACAAGTATTGCAAATATTAAAAATAACATCTGAATTTTTTGCCCACCTTTTATTTTTGTAAGCGAATAATTCTCGAATCCGAATCTGAATCCGAATTTTATTATCTCTGCCTTTTGACCGATATCTTGACCGAATCATTAAATTAATGAAACGAATTAATCCGAATTTAATAACTATGCTCCTGTGTGACTAACCTAAGGTGTACCTAGTGGAGTCGAATTTAGGACATCCGAGTTTACAACTCATACCAAGTTTGTTCCTTCTATTTCGTGAATGAACAGATATCAGTGATAATGAACTTCAGATCATTTAATTTAGTGGCGATATTCCTCATCCTCTTTATATGATCTCGCACTACATTAATTCTATCATAACGAATAGATGGAGCTAAATTCAGACAATTTTATACTTAATATTGCTTAATTATAATGTTTCCCCAATGCCTGCAGGGATCGTTTGACCCTATCACTGGTCGATAAAGCCCCACGTACATTAAAATAATAGAATCCTCAATAATTACTGGTACCGGCCAGTTAGACTTTTACCACTACTTATAATAGTCAACCTCATAATCAATACTCTCTTCAATGGGTTAGGGTGCGTGGTTTATCTCATGTATTTCTAATTCTATGATCATGCATGAACGATAATAAGCAATTTTCACATAGAGCATTGGAATAGAGGACAACTGTGTAGAAACTATAACAAATTGGAAAGAAAAATAATTATGGAGAAAAGGAAGCTCCCTAGTCACAAAGGTAGCTTTTCTAGTCAGCATCCCAACGTTAATGCGGGGGCAATGAGAGCTACATAAGGTTGAGGTTTTTTTATTTCACTCCCCCGGAGACGTCATTCCTCTCAAGTATTTGTGCATAAGGGCTACATGATTCGGGAATATTCTTTTGCCCCTGAATTCAGGCCAACGATTCATGGGAATCTTGGAAGAAATATTCTGATTCATTGCTAATGAAAATAAGGATCCATCTCAACCGATTCCAAGATGGACGAATTAGCCAATTCCCGTTACGATTCAACAAGTATGGAAACCCTGCAGGTCACGTAACCATTAAATCATTAATGCATGCAATTCCCGATACGACTCAACAAGTGTGGAAACCCTGCAGGTCACGTAACCATTAAATCATTAATGCATTCCAACGGAGGACGACCAGACTTGTATGAAGACTTGGACTGAAATATTATTTTTTGTGTCAATGAATATTTAGTACTAGCAAATTCCTGGTAGGTTTTTCTTCCTATAGAGTTTCTCTGGTATGTGCTGTTCACGGTTAGGTGAACCGTAAATCCACAATTTCTAGTCTTCTAGATTGCAACGTAGGGCAAAAGCGCTTATAAAGTAGAAAAAAAAAAAAAAATTCAAATTAAACAAAACTTTTTTTCTTTCGAACCACTACATGTAAGGTCTCCCTGGTGTTACCTACGCCGACAAGTGGGGTCAAATGGGAGCATTTTCAGCGCACATAGCGGGGAGAGGGGTATCTTGGTCTTTTTGCATCTAGCTATATATGAATAGGTAATTAACACCAAATTGGTATTTTTATTTTATTTTTTACTATTATTTTGTGGAGTCCTTTCTAGGCATCACTATGATTAGTGAATAAGTACAACATTTCATTATTTGTCACTTGATAGCACATGTTGGTGTACGATGTCTTGTATTTCGTCAGAGTTTAATCCAGGGAGTATTGGTGCAGCACCTCGACAGGTAGGACAGTGGTCCTGTTAACCAGTCAACGGGCCATGGGGTTTACAAGGGGGTAGGAGGCCCCCTGCATAGCAGGTGTGTAGGGGGCGCAGCCCCCCGCTCTAATTTTTTATTTGAGAGCAATTGTGTACTTTTCGGATTAAGGTTTTTTCACTATATATTTGTAGCGAGGGTTTCTTTCTCTGTAATGTAAACAATACTGAGAGATGTGAGGACGAACGCTATAACCCTATTCTCCACTGATAGTGAAGCAGGATCTCATCTCACCGGGGACATAGGCAACCTTGCCGAACCTCGTAAATCCATGTGCATTGTTTGTTCTGTTTTTCCATTATCTTCTACATCGTTTTAGGGTTGCGTTTATGTAAATCGGTATCAGAGCTCTAGGTTTCCGTTTTCTAGGGTTTACTATCACGATGACAGAGAAGAGATCGAATATCAAGTATGATATCAAGCGGTTCAACGAGAAGAACAATTTCACTCTCTGGCGTCAAAGGATGAAATATCTTCTGATACAACAGGGTTTGACGAAAAGTTATTGAGAAAGTCAAAGAAACCTACGAAAATTACTGATGAAGATTGGGAGGAGATGGAGGAAAAGGTGATAAGTGTTATTCGATTGAATCTTTCTAATGATGCCCTATAATATGTTGTGAGTATCGAATCTGCACCGCAGTTATAGGCAAAACTTGAAAGCATCTACATGACGAAATCCTTAAATAACAAGTTGTTCGTAAAAAAATAATTGTACTCTCTACAGATGGAGGAAGGTACGGATCTATTAGAGCATCTTAAGATATTCAATCAGATCGTAAGTAAACTTGTAAACCTTGAGCTTAAGATCGAGGATGAAGACAAGGCATTACTGTTGCTGTCATCGCTCGCAGAATCATATAATCACTTGATAATGACTCTCTTGTACGAGAAAGAGACCCTTGAGATGGATGAAGTCACGGCCGCCCTCATGTCCAATGATACAATGAAGAAGGCTGGTAGTGCAAAATCTCAAGAAGAAGGTCTTTTTAGAGGTGATAAAGAGCAAGAAAGAGGGAGATCAAATCAGACGGGATCTGGGAAGAGTTGATCGAAATCAAAAGGGGCAAAGACAAAGGTCTCGTATTACTATTACAAGAAGGAAGGTCATATGAAGAGAGAGTACTTAAAGAGGAAGACGGACTTGAAGAAGAAAAATATAGATAAGGCATCTGAGGAAGCTAGCATGGCGGACCGTTCAGATGGAGATGATGGAAGTATACTCTCTATATCATCAGGTAAGAATCAATCTTCTGATTCTTGGATTTTAGATTCTGGATGTTTATATCACATGTGTCCACATAAAGATTGGTTTAAGACATATCAACCATATAATAGTGGGTCTGTCCTAATGGGGAATGATGTTGTATTTAAGACCATTGAGATAGGCACTATTAAAATCAAGATATTTGATAGGATAGTAAGAACTTTAGCAGATGTGAAACAAATACTAGAACTAAAGAAAAACTTAATATCTTTGGGGGCACTTGACTCAAATGGCTACAAGTATATAGCAGAAGGTGGAATTCTCAAAGTTATTAAAGGTGTTATGATTGTCATGAAGGGACAACTAACAAGAAACATATACAAACTCATATGGAACCCTGTTATAGGTGAAACATCTGTGACTACAGATGTAGGATTTGATACAGATAAAACATATCTGTGACATATGCGGTTAGAACATATAAGAGAAAGAGGATTAATGGAGCTTCATAAAAGAAAATTATTGAAGGGAGTGAAAATTTATAAACTGAACTTCTACAAGTATTGTGTGTTTGGAAAACAGTGCAAGGTTAGTTTCAAAACTGCAAAACATAAGAGTAAAGAGGTGCTTGATTATGTACACAACAATGTATGGGGTCTTTCAACAATAAAATCTAAAGGTATGGCAGAATACTTCATGACATTTGTTGATGATTACTCAAGGAAAGTCTGAATCTACTCCATAAAGCATAAAAGTGAAGTGTTCACTAAATTTAAGGAATAGAAGGCTGAGGTAGAAAGGAAGACATAAAAGAAAATTAAGTACTTGAGAATAGATAATGGAGGGGATTATACGTACAAATCGTTTCTAGAATTGTGTAAAGCTGAAGGGATTACACATCACTTCACGGTTCTAAAGACACCATAGCAAAATGGTGTAGCTGAAATGATGAATAGAACGCTTCTAGAAAGAGCTCAGAGTATGAGCTTGAATGCAGGGTTGAGCAAGAGATTTTGGACAGAAGCAGTGAATATGACATGTTTCCTCATCAACAGGTTTCCATCAAAGGTGATTGATTGTAAAATTCTTGAAGAGGTATAGACAGGAAAAACAGTAGATTATTTTATTCTAAAAATATTTGGTTATCTAGCCTATGCACATATTGAGAGTGAACAGTGTTCTAAGTTAGATTCAAAGTATAAGCAGTGCATCTTTCTTGGTTTTAAGAAAGGCATAAATGGATTCAAGTTGTAGGATCCAAGTTCACAGAAAGTTGTGGTTAGCAGGGACGTTGTGCTTGATGAGTCTCATATGGTGAAATCAAAATATAATTCACAAACAGTTGGTGAAAATAGAGAAGGTTCCACTGTGCAGGTGGAGTTAGGTGAGTGAAAAACAACAAAAGAAAATGAGTCATCCAGTGACTTACCAGGACAACAGGAAGCAGTAGAAGTTTCATATACTGTAGCAAAGGATAAAGGGAAGTGTACTCACAAAGCACCTGTGAGATACGGGTATGAGGACATGGTTGCCTATGCCCTCACTGTAAGTACAGGTGATCCATCTTCCTACCATCTGTAGGTATCATGGATCTCCGTCGGGTCGCTATATGGCGCGTAGCGCTTGTACACACGCTAGGGTTCGACCCTAATAAGATGAGATAGTATCCCCTGGTCATCAAATGCCAATGGGGGGATACACATTATGGGTAAAAGGGAGTCGCAGCCTAGAAAGGGTCTAGAACCCATAAATGTCTCCCCCAATCAAGAGAGAGAGACTAATGACTCTGATGGATAAGGCTGGTTTGCACCAAGATTCTGGACAAGTGTCAAGTGACAGACTGGGAAGGTGTTAGGCACCCAGTCTGCCCGACCTTAAGGTGGATCTCCTTTTGTTTGATCAAAGTTTGTTTGTACCCTACTAACTAGTCCTAAATCTAGGTCACTGAAAACCCTAAACTAGGTATCTAAGCATGACATGTGAAAAACCTAAACCAAGTGTCTAAATTATACTAGCTAGGTTATGATGCAAATAATGAAATGATTATGCTAATTAAAAAAAATTAAAAATCCTAAATTAAACTAACTCAATTAATTGAGCCTAACCTAGATGAATGATTAATGAATTTATGAAATCCCAAATTGAATTAATTAAAATGATTAATCCCAATCCCTAGTAATTTGTGAAATAAATTATTGCAATCCTACTTAATCTAATTGGTAAAAATATTTATAAATTAAATGAGACCTAATTAATTTATAAAAAATTAAATGGATTAATTACATTAAATGAATGCATTTTTACTAATCTACCTAATCTAGTATAGGAGAATTAAACTAAACCTAAAGTTTAATTAAATTAATTATGAAACCTAATTGCACTAATTATGTTTACCTTAAGCTAATCTAAGATGAGTTAAACATTTTTCAAAACCCTAGTTAAGCTAATGAGAAGAGAATCTCTTAACTAAATAAATGCAATGCTAATTATCTTCTAAATTAAATATGTCTAATGATTATTTTATGCTATACCTATATTGTGTTAGAGTCTAAATGTTATATTAATTGAACCCATTAAATAATTAAAACAACTAATTACGATAAAGAAAAACACTAGTGAAAAATGATATATAAGCTTAAGTAATTAAACTAATCAAAGAAGCTAAATGGAATGATTAAAGAAAGCTAAACAAGCTAAAAGAAGGGAAAGTTGGATGAATTGGAATACAAGTACACTAATTGCACTATTTTAAATAAGATCTAATTTTTTTTATTGCATTTAAAGAAAGAGGGTGAAAAGCCCTAAAAAATAAGAAATTATAACACAAACTCGTTCCCCAAATACGTCCTAATGCTATGGGCCGGTTTGAGAGGCCAGCCACACCTATACTAGTCTACGTCCTAAACTACGTCCCATATATTATTAAAAGAGAAAAGAAAACAGAAAACGGACTAACTTATCAAAATTATTTAATCTACACTGAACAATTAAGACTATGATGAAGAAAAACAAAAAAATACAGAGGCATTGTTCTGTTTTTTATTCAAAGAGAGGGAAAAAAAAAAAAAAAGACATGGAGCCATAAAAAAAACAAACGATGGAGAGGGAGTTGTGTGGGGCGGTTGGGCTCAGTTAAGGAGAAGAAGTATAAGAAGAAAGAGAAGGGAGGTTTGGTGGCTGCTGGTTAGCAATTGCAGCAGCAGGAAAAAAGAAGTGAAAAATAAGAAGAAGAAGAAGAGAAAGGAGGTTCGGTGGGACTGGTTAGCAGTTGCAACAGCAAGGAAAAAGAAGAAGAAGAAGAGAAAGAAGTTGCAGGTTTGGTTAAGGAAAAATAAAGGAAGGAGAAGGGGGTGGAGAGGATTCGACCATAGTAAAAGAGAAAAGAAGAGAAGAAGAAGAATAAGTAGTTGCAGGTTTATGGATTCAGCAGCAAGGAACAGAAGAGAAGAAGAAGAAGAAGAAGAAGAAGAAGGAGGTTTGGTTTCAGCAATGGGAAAGAATGTTTGGGAAGAGCTAAGAAGATGGAAACGGTTCGGTATGTTTCAGATTTGGAAGGGAGAAAAGGGAGGTTGGTGGTTAGGAGAAGAAAGGAAGAAGAGATAAAGAAAAAGGGAGGAAGGATTAAGGTTCTTGGATCCTAATCCAAGGGCCTAGATCTAAAAAATAAAACAATTAACAATTAAGTAGAATCATAAAGCCAAATGTAAATTCAAAATCAATTTAAATTAAAACAAACCAAAAAAAAAATAATAATAAATAAATAATTAAGTCTGAATGAACCTAATTACATCTAATTGAACCGGAAAAAACTAAAATGAATATAATTAAACCAATTAAACAAAAATCATATTTAATTGAATCGGGTTACATCTAATAAACCATATTAAACAAAAACGAAACTATTTAAACCTAATTAATCTAAATGAACCAATTATTAATAAATTAGAACATAATCTATTAAATTAGATAAACTAGTTCTAAATTACAATTAGGAGAAGAAAAATACCTTAAACCCGGCTTTAATCAATAACACAAGGGGAGATAACACTTGTGGTTCAAGCCCCAAATCGAACCGAACTGGACTAGATCTCCCGACTCAATGAAGGATTATTGTGTTAAACTTTTAGACTTGGAGAATATTTGATTTTAGAGGGAAGAAGTTAGCCAAAACCTTGATGGGGTCATCCTCTCTCTCAAATTCTCAATTTTTTCTCCTCCTCTTTTGGAAGAAAGGAAAGGCTATACTTATAGTCCTGGGACTTGAGACAATTCTCTCTTATTTTTTATGTGGGACTAAAAAACTAGAGAGAATTGTCCAAAAAGGCTTGCTTTTGGACAAAGGGGTTTGGGCTCCATGTGGCACTCCTTGGTTGCTCGGAATGGAATATGATACCGAACTTTGGAGTCAACTTTCGGGGGTCATATCTTTCAAACCGTTAGTCAGAATTCGACGCGTAATATGTCGTTAGATAGCTCAGTCTGAGCACTATCCAATGATGTGAGACACGATTGTGGTTTCGACCAAGAATCTTTACAAAAATATGCATAAAGTAGGGACTCGGATCATATAATGAAAGAGAGAATCAGACGTCGATTCGCATAGTTCTCGCATCAAAATGTAATGTCCGACTTGAGAGGACAAACAACAATAATCCACAACATCAAATTCTAATTTTTGAAAACATTTTCTTTTGAAAGTTTATAGGGGGAAAATGGTCATTTTCTACTCTAAGCTTGAAAATTCTCCAAGTCTAAAATGTCCAATATGTAATTCTTCATATTGTCATCATTGCCGGGAGGTGACAAAATGATCCACAACTTTGTACTCTAATGTGACTCATTCGTCTACTCTAAAATCTATGTACAACTATTCCCTCTTGTTGCCAACTTGCCACCATGGTTCTATACTCTGCCTTTGTGCTTCATCTGGAAACTGTTCTTTTCTTTTTTTGCTTAGTCAACAATCTTAATCCGCACATGGTAGGATTCAAGGTCATCTCCACGTAAGATGGCATGGCAAATGCAAAGTTGCCCATGTTAATTCGGCATCCACCCCTCCCACGGTTGGTATTTCCGAGATAAGAGGAGGGGAATATTCCTTTAGTATACCCTAAGATCCGAAATATTCCTAACATCAGAGAGTTGCCCCTCTCCAGGACTCCACGCCCAGTAAGACTCTCCACGGACCTCCCCCTTTCTCTATTCTATCAGTAGCCTATAAATACCAAGGTAAGCCTCCATTGGGGGATCAATCACTTCTTTTGACTAAAAACTCTCTTGAGTATCTACTGTTGAAAGATCTAACTTAGGTACCGGAGAGTCCCCCATCGGGTCAGTCCGGCTCTTCCCTATCTTCTCTTCTGTGTAGATTGACTGAAGCTATAGGAGCTGCAAGGAAGATCGACTGATCAATTTTTATCACATCATAATCAATTTACAATTTACAATTTACAAGGGATTTGCATGTATGACAAGGATAAGAAAAGGACTTGATCATTATGTAGAGTCTTACTGGAGATAAGTGAAGAATAGGTCAATGGGAAGAGTCCTCCTCCACGTTATTAGTGAGGTGGGTAATAAAAAGTCTGCCTTCTATTCCAGAGTCCCGTGTTTCTCATTTCCGTAGTCCTCGCCAGTCGTTCTAATGGAATTTTCTCAGAATCTCCATCCGCTGACTTTCTTTCAACTAACCCGATTAACATAAAAGGGTATTTGAATATTTGATCAACAAAGAAGAAGATCTGATTGTTATCATTCATAGATCCATGGCCACTCCTGATGCGTACCAAGAACACCTCCCGTCCGTGCCGGGTTGGTTGAACAAAGGCGACAACGCATGGCAGATGACAGCAGCCACCTTGGTTGGCCTCCAAAGTATGCCAGGCTTAGTTATCCTCTATGGCAGCATCGTCAAGAAGAAATGGGCAGTCAATTCAGCTTTCATGGCTCTTTATGCCTTCGCTGCCGTCCTCATATGTTGGGTCCTCCTCTGCTACCGCATGGCCTTCGGTGACAAGATTCTTCCCTTCTGGGGTAAAGCTGGTTTTGCCCTCACCCAGAGATACCTCATCGGCCGAGCTGCCGTCCCCGAGACTGCTCATAATACAACTCCGATGAACGAGCCCTTCTACCCAATGGCCTCACTCGTCTACTTCCAATTCACCTTCGCCGCTATCACACTTGTACTTCTAGCTGGATCTGTTCTTGGCCGTATGAACATCAAAGCCTGGATGGCTTTTGTCCCTCTTTGGCTCATCTTCTCTTACACCGTCGGTGCCTTCAGCTTATGGGGTGGTGGCTTTCTCTATCACTGGGGTGTCATCGATTACTCCGGTGGTTATGTCATCCATCTCTCTTCTGGTATCGCTGGTTTCACTGCAGCCTATTGGGTAACTACTTACCTCTAATCTACCCCCAAAAGTGAGTAGTTCCATGTGAAGACTTATAGGTATTTGTATTTCGATATCCTTTCTTGCAGGTGGGGCCGAGGCTGAAGAGCGACAGGGAGAGGTTTCCGCCGAACAACGTGTTATTGATGCTTGCCGGGGCAGGGCTATTGTGGATGGGCTGGTCAGGTTTTAACGGTGGAGCGCCTTACGCCGCCAACATCGATGCGTCGTTAGCTGTGTTAAACACCAACATATGTGCAGCCACGAGCCTTCTCACGTGGACATCGCTCGATGTGGTTTACTTCGGAAGACCATCGGTGATCGGAGCTGTTCAAGGGATGATGACGGGTCTTGTCTGCATAACTCCCGGAGCCGGCCTGGTTCAAGCTTGGGCGGCGATAGTGATGGGTTTGCTTTCCGGTAGCATTCCATGGTTCACAATGATGATACTCCACAAGAAGTCCACATTACTACAAAAGGTAAGAAGGGAAAGCACTTCACTTTTTACATTTTATTGTCTGGTGGAGCCCCAGCTGTGAGGAGTGTCAATCGGTTTGGTTCGATTCAGTTCAACCTGAGCTATTTCAGTTTGCTTCGTTTGGTTTCACCGATTTGAGTTAGGTTTTAATAACTCTGCAACTGTGTTTGATGATGATCAGGTGGATGACACATTAGGGGTGTTCCATACACACGCGGTGGCTGGGCTACTAGGAGGGGTTTTGACGGGGTTATTAGCGGAGCCAGTTCTGAGCAATCTTATTCTACCGGAGACCGGTTCGAGGGGTGCATTTTACGGGAAGCGAGGAGGGGTCCAGCTACTGAAGCAACTGGTTGGGGCGGTATTTGTGACTGGATGGAACATAGTGTCTACGACTGTGATACTGTTGGCTATACGGTTGGTTATACCGTTGAGGATGACGGAAGAACAGCTGGTGATAGGAGACGACGCGGTGCATGGAGAAGAGGCTTACGCTCTTTGGGGTGATGGAGAGAAGTATGATGCCAACAAGCATGGCCACGTGTCATTATATAATCGTCACAATGAATCTTCACCGTCCCCTAACTTCAATGGACCCGCCAGGGGAGTTACCATTCAATTGTAATCGTTAAATCCAGAAACGGATATTTTGACTCTTTTACTAGAATCTCATACATTGAATTAGAATATTTTAATCTCTATTTTAATCCTAACCGTACACATAACACATATCCAGATGTCCAGTCTTTCAATTTCTCTGACTCTATTCTGTTTACTCCAAATTTGCCGTGAACGGACACAGTCAACTTTCGCTGTGTTTGGATGTCAAAGAAAAGAAAAGAAAAAACCCACTTGTGCATTCCAGAGGTTTCCCACCAATTTCTTTGGTCAAATTTTTCTTTTTTTATAATATTTCATTTTCAGCTTCTCTCTTTCTTCTTGTTCTCCAACCTCAGTGGCATCCCCCACCGACCAAAAAAAAAAAAAAAAAAAAACTTTCTCATCAGCGTCAGTGAGGATGACTCTGACTATTCTCTAGTTTTGTGCTCTTGGCACGTAGGTGGGTGTGCCTGAGAAGGCACAGAGGTGTGAGCTGTGATGGGCATTAGACGCTCAGTTTGACTTTTCTACCCGGCCACACAACAGCAAGTTTGGTAATTCTATATTTTATATTTGGGAAATTTACTGTCCCACCACCTAAAGAATGTCATAATGATAAGATCACCCCTCTATTTCACCAAATTATTCTCAGACCCTTTACCATCAGTCATTGTTAAGTAAGGAATTGAAATGACGAGTTTACCCTTTTGACTAATACATGACCAAATGCAGAGCTACTCACAACTCAATTTTCCTTCGCTTGCAAGTGCACCAGGTGCATGGTAGTGTCTCTCGTTTCCTTCCGGTGGTGGTGGCGGTAGCGGCAGTGGTAGTGGCAGTGGTTATGGTGGCCTAAGGGATGTATTAGATGTGTGGATTCCATTAGCGACGTGATATCCTTATTTTTTAGCATCCTGGAGACATCGCTTTTGGTGCGGTGGAGTTGGATCTTGGGAGGTGGGTGATTATGGTGGCCGGGGGTGTGGACTTCTTCCCCCCTTAGGTCACGGTATCCGATGGTGGAGTTGGCATTGGTGTAGAGTGGCATACTTTGCAATGAACTATCGAGGACTGTAGCAGCAATGTTGAGTATGCCCTGTGGATGGCCTGAGGGATGTTGGATCTAGAAGGCTACGAATCGCATACCGCGGAGGGTGAATCCACAGTTGCGACGTTGTTTGGGATGAGGTTGCCGACAAGGACTCGGACGGTTCCAATGCAAACGTCGCGGAAGCAGTGGAGGGTGCAGATTTCGATCATGACGGCAGAGGTGTCAAATTGGAGAAACTGGTCGTCGACACAGAACACAAACTTATCGTTATAGGTTGGGTCGACGTGACCACGGAAGTCGACGTGGGTGGAGAGCTTGAGTGTTCGGTTAACCTAGGCGACCGCATAGGTGCACATTTTATTGGACAGAGGAGCTAGGTCTTGCGCCAACATCACATTGATTTTCAAGAACTGGAAGGGTGGTTTCCTCACAGCCATGGCCACCAATTGATTGATAGTTAAGAAATTCGTTTCTCAGTGTTCGCTAGAGGTGATTCAAAAGTAAATACATTGAATTAGCAAAACCATTAAACTGACTTTATGTTGCTCTCTTGCTTCCATTTTTTCTTTTCCTATTAGGTAAAGAATGCAAAAATAAAAATTACAGGATTGGAGAAAAAAGTTTCAAGGTTCTAAATCTGTGAACCATTGTGTGTATATTTCCAACATAACCAAGAGAATGAGGTATCTGTGATCTAAATTTGTGGACCAAGTGGGAATATGTAGTGAAACCTCCTTAACTAGGTAGCAGCTTTGAATGCCTCGACGAATTCGGACCTTGGCTGTGGGAATGAGGCGACGGTGTCGCCGGCATTGCTCTTCACGATTTGGGGAAGAAGGGTATGTGATGAGGGTTAGGGGTTAAAAGAAGGGTATATCAAGTAATTTACCTTTTATAAGGGTATTTTGGTATTTTGAAAAAATACACTAGCTGACATCGACATATATGGCATATTCCTCAACAGTAACTGACGGTAGGGGGTTTGAGAATAATTTGGTGAAACAGAAGGGTAGTCTTATCATTGTGGCATTTTTCAGGGGGTGGCGCAGTAAATTTCCCTTTATATTTTTACTGGGTTTGGTGAAAGGTTCCCGATGATGCAGCTGAGAATAGACTAAAAAAATATAGAAGAGTTTTATAAGAAGTCTATTGAACTTTTTGGTATCGTTTAAGATCTCACTCAATCACAAGAGAACCTCAAACTCAAACGCGATACTTGTCCAACCAAAGAGTGAGACTCACTATAAGAAGTTACAGTGATTATGCACGGGCTAGTGAGAGTGCACAAGAAAGCATCATCAAAGACCCACCACCCTTGTGTCCTACAAGGGCCTAGAATGTAGATCCATCTCCCTTCGCTCAATTAGACTTCAGTGTTTAGTCAAATCTTTTCATTGGGAAAGAATCTCTAAGCAAGCAACATAAAGATAGCACACCAGTGAAGTGCGACAAAATGGTTTTGCCCTTTTAAGATGGCTTATGATGTATTTGGAAGCCCTTGGCCAATCAAATATTTTATAAAGAGCCAACATAAAATTCCATTAATAACTGGCCATTTTGATCTTTTGGCACAACTCGATGAATTTAATAGATCCTTTTAAGAGGCCCCAATAACTATAGAATGAACCTATCCAATTTTACAGTGCAATGGTTGAACGAGAGATATAGGGGGAGATCTGAACCAATCATTAGAAAAAAAAAAGGTTCAAACCTGTCAGATGTCAGATTTACACCCTATTCTGTTCTATTTTAAGATTTCATTAGATTGAACTCATTGAAGCCAGCCTAATCGACCTAATTAGGGTTTTGAAACCTAGGTTGCAATGGTCTAACTAGCATATCTGAGCAAATATGTACAAATATCAACTTCTCTTCAAAAGAAAGTGAAGTTTTTTTCTTTTTTCCACATTCTCAATGCCTCTCCTCCATTCCTAACCGAAAGGATTTGTACATAGGGCACCAGAAAAAAACAGTATAAAATGTTTTACATGTGCCATAGCATAAGGTATCGCATAGGAATTGTATACAAATTAGGATAGCCGCAGACAGATCAGATTAGTCAAACTGTTCCCAATCGTTGGTTGCTTTTGCAGAAGACGGCATTGGGGGTGGAGCATTCAGGCTTCCCACACCAGAATCAAATGTCTCCCATTTGGTAGTCACAGACACAGCATTGCTGCCACTGCTGAAAGGGTTGGAGTTTCGTGCCTTTAGAACGTCGAGTGTCTCCACGTACCTCTGCACACGACGAACCTGTAGAGGAAAATAGAATATTGATAATGGCTTGACTATCTAGAAACCCATGAGCATGTATACTTGAGATTCAGTTGTTTGAACATCATCAATAAATATCAGTCAAGTAAAAGAATATTTCCTTTCTGGGACTGCAAAAATTGCTATATGTGCCGCGGCACTACCGGTAATACAAGTAAGGACTTAACATGCATGAGAATGACATTTAGTTACACAACTCAAACGAGGAAAATACCCGACACATGGCTGATATAAAAAGAATTAGACGCGGTTCAATCTCGCTGAACTTGTGTATGAAATAACAAGATGTGGAGGACACAACTATTTTCAGAAGATCTGAGGAATAGTCACCTGATAACAAATTTAATAGATACTCAAGAGGATTCTTTGATACACTTGGACTGGAGAGTGAATTGAACTTAAAAAGAAATTTTTGTTATAAATCATGGAACCTACTTGGTTTCTCAAAAATAATATAAATATACCATCTGTTAATAAAATTTAGATTAAGGGGAGCTTAAAGAAAAGAAATTACCCATTTTTATACCATTTCAGTTTTGTCTGCATTGTGTGAAAAGGATGATGGAACAATTGATTAAAGAACTAAAATAAAAGGTAGAGGGGGCACAATGGATCTGAAAAGCATAATTGATGCAATCCTGAGTCACGAAACCCTGATTTGGGATCACTGTGGGCCCACAACGATACCAGATATCTCAAATTAAGAGTGTGGTGTCTAAACTGTAACTAATGTAAAGTTCAAGATCCCTTAAAGGGCAAATAGATCCAATGGAAGAATAGCAATGAAACCTAAAAGAGAAAGACAATCTTGGAAATCCAAAGGGACTGGTGATAAAGTTAGAACAACTGATAAAAGAAGGGTATAATGGATAATATCATCAACTAAGGGTTTCTTTGTAAAATAAAAATGTCTTCCTCTACCTAGTGATTCAACACTGGTTTACAATACCAACAATCACATAAGTCAGAGGGATCTCCTTCCTCAAAGCCCTGATTGAAGTGAAATTCCAGGGCATGCATTACAATTTACAACACATTACCTTCTGAATCCAACTCATAAAGATCCAAGAGAATAACTGAATGCTTCATATTTTAATGCTGAAATCATAACTGGTGGTAGAAACCTGAGATTTCAGGTTGGCTTCTCTCAGCAGAGGGGGTTTTTGAAGGTGAAACTCTGGGATAAAAGTTGCCTAGGGTTAATCAGTTCACACCCAAAAGATGAGACAGACAGAAGAGTACCGAAAGATAGCGCGGAAACAGATTAAGTCAATTAAAGGGAGAAGGAACAAAGAGTAAAGGGGAAAACAAGAGAGAAAAAGAAGAGGAAAATATGGGAACAGAAGAGAAAAGAAGAATAAGAGTACCTGGAATGGGGAAGGAACCGATCCAGGGAAGAAGCGAAGAGGAAAGGGGAGAAACAATGCAACCTCCAATCGCACACAGCAAAGCAAAGTAAACGAAAAAGCAAATTCTCAACTCTCAATTTATAATTCCCTTCTGCCCATTACGTTGAGTTGCATACGTGTATAAGAGAAAAAAGACTCCTACTACAGAAAGTAAACAGAATCAAAAAGAAAATTCGACTAAATATAATCTCCTATGTAATCTATCCTCCCCCCACAACCCCCCCCCAAAAAAAAAAAAAAAAAAAGAAAAGAAAATAATAATAATAAAGTAGAAGATTACAATATTATCTCCATCCAACCCCCTTTGGACCAAAGCCAGTTTTGGGACCAGTTCATCAAACCTGGTCAAGTTGGTCCAGCCATGATAGCACTACCGCATTATAGATGCATGAGAAGTTCCAGTGTAAACTAAAGCATGGTGGGTGCTGGGCCCTGTTATTAAACAGGGGGAAAAAAAATACTTGGGAGGGCTTCCTAAGCAGTCCACTCTCATTGTACCACATCATCGGTCAAGTTTCACACTAATTCAATCAACTACACCATGTATGTCCATGCATGCCTATGGTTGTCTACCACGCACACTCATAGTTCTGGATTTTTCAAAGCTCCATTTTACCACTTTGCAAATCCTGTTTGGGTTGAAATTTGGACATGTAACCAGGGGACTTTGTGGTTCACTAATCACCTATCCAAAAAATTTAGACCATCTGATCTGCCATGTGGCAGATTTTAGGGCTATTTAGGGAAATTGCGCCCCTATTAAACAGAAACACTTACTTGCCAATGTCACAGGATAAATAGATTAGATTAGTGTTGGGTGAATCTTCCAAATAGATTAACAAAGGAAGATTAACCAAAAAAAAAAAAAAAGAATCTTCTTTCATATTCATTTTTATAATTAAAAAAAAATTATTAAATTCAACAAAGATCCAAAACAAAAATATTAATAATATGGATGACTAGCAAATAATGTAGCTGTTTGGCAAAGAATTAGAGTAGATAAATTGCATAGCCTTGTCAAAGGCTAGAGATGGCACAACTGCTAGTTTCACCAAGGCACAAGGATGGATGGAAGGACAGACATATCTGCCATCCGCAGATTTTTTGATTAAAAAATGCATAGAGGGTGAAAAAAAGAAGGAAAGAAACAAGGAATATCATGTATGAATCACAATTGGTAAGGTAGAGGAATCTTTGCTCTCTCACATTAGTGCTTGCCACTAGCAATTTTAAGAACGGTATTACAGTACTTTTGGTTCCCATCCAACTTTCCCATTTGTCAGTTTTTCTTGCCACTGAATATCCCCCACCCCTACAAAACTATTACACAATACAGACCATCTTAATTTGTAATGTTACTGCTTAGAAGAGAAAAATGGAAAAATAAGTATCACGGAAACCACAAAGGAACACCCATAGGGGTCAGGATTTTATAGTTTTATTTACAATGGAACTCACAGTTTTCATTTTCCCATCCCAAATGTCTTTCTGAGACCATAAATGGCATCACCAAATTACCATAACAGATCCATTCTGCTGGTTCTTTTTTTTCTTCCCAGACTTTGAGATTCCCTCTCAGTAATCTTCCAGCCCATATTGTTGAATAGTATCCTAAATCTTATGAGATAGTCTTCCTTCCATATTGTTGAACTTCTTCTGCAGAAAATGGCTTGCTGATTTATTTATTTTTTTTTTTTTTTTTTTTTTTTTTTTAATTCTGGAATTGAGTTTCTAAATTGGTTCACCCATTCATATCTTTGAATCCAACCACTGGGTTTGTACGAGGTTTGGGGACATTGTTCCCCCATACCAGCCCTATACTTTATTTAACTTTGAAGCTGATCTGATTTGTCGATTGCTTGTTATTGGGTTTTTCCTATTCTGTCCTTTAATAATTCCTTGCGATTCTGCCTGTTGGGTTGGAATCTGAAACCTTATTTAAGGACGCCTATATACCATGAGTCCAAATAAAGATTGTCAAGCCCCAGTTTTAAATTTCCTAATGTGGTAGATGAAGTTTGAATTGGGAATCATGTAGAAGCTCAATTGAATGGTCAAACCCCAGTAACCCTTTTCCCCCATATTTCTCTATTTCTAAATGGAATAACCATAGTCAGCAGGTAGAAAGGAAAAGTTTACACACCATGTAATCCTGTCTTCATCAACTTGAGTTTAAGAACAGCAACATAATATATAACAGTGAGGACTTCTTCTTCTTCTCATTTTTTTTTTTTGGGTTGGGGGTGGTGGGGTTAGGGACAGTTAACACTGTGATTTCCAAGAGATAAAAGGATGGCTCATCAGCTATGCAGAATCCAAGATTTGCTCTGGAGGAAAAGGACTTGAGATGAATGCAGCAGTAACATTTGTGAAGTGGTGAAGTAGAACTGCCTGGGGAGAAATTTGATAACTTCCGGAAACCCAGATGGGGTTTATCCACCCCCTTAACTTATCCATCTCATCTAAGCCTACCTAACTATGAGGGGCGGCGGCGATGCTTGCATGATTTAGTTAGTATAATTGATTAATTTAATTTTATCTAGACTAGTTTCAATTCTTTAATTTTCTGTCCTCATCTATGTCAACATTTCATTTTAGCAAAGCTTGTTCAGGTCAAGTTCAAGTTTACCAGAGTCAGGTCTAGCAGGTTATGTTCGGTGCACCTTGTCATAATATGCTTGATTTCTTAAGTGCAATTCCATAGGGGTATAAAGGCCAGTTCATAACTCAGACAAGTTCTGAAAATAGAATAAAATTTGGGGGTGGGACCATTGGAGTACCCAATGTCGTGCAGAAACTCTACGCGCAGTCCTAAGTATGTGCTTTCTTTCTTAGCCACCCCACCCCCCTAAAAAAATCTATACTTTTTTCTTGAGAAAGATCATACAACTTATATCATTGACAAAAAAAAAAATATATATATATATATATATCAAAAGTATGTAGAAGCTATACATAATACAATCTGAAGATCCATATTATGGATCTCAAATGCAATCAGGCCCCAATGATCAAATCTGTTATCAGATCTGAGACGAAAGAAACAACTACCTTAAGGGAAGAAATTAGATCAATGGAAAGGGAGGGGAAAAAAAATGAGATCAATCTTCTTGGGAGGACAAGCACCTTGGATAGAACCTATTGGAGAGCAAGGATCCATGTAGCCGACCCCATTACGTTGGGATAAGGTTGAGTTTGTTGTTATTATTGTTGTTGTTGTTGTTCTTCTTCTTCTTGAGAGGAAGAAGAGATGAGAAGAGAACAAAAGAGAAGAAATCAGGTTTGGGATACCAATCCCATAAGCACAGCTCATCAGTACCAAAATTCTTAAATAAAATTCATATTCTTTATTCAAAACATCTCTAATTGATGGGGGTGTGTTACATATATAAAGACCTTTTAAAATTTCTAAATTTTCTCATAAAAGGACTTCTAATCACTCTCTTATACTGACTTAAAGTATATAGACTTGAAACATAACTCTTAAAAGCTAGAGGATCCTAATTTAACTCAAATACTTAGATACCAATCACATATACTAACTTTATCCCCAGTTGATGGACTTATAAATTATAAATTAGGCTCACTACAATGAAACCCTACAAAAATAAAAGGTCCAACCTATAATATAACTACCTAAAGATCAATTCCAACCTATTGGATTACCACAAGCACACTATGAGCCTCCCAAGCTTGGATATCAGCCTCCATATGGGATTAATGCCTAATGCAACTGCATCAATTCCCCTGGTGTTGAGAAAAAACTCGCCCTTGAGTTTTATAGAAAGGAAATAGAAGAGCTTAGGAGAATGTCTCATGCTCTGCACCAGTATTATGAATCAAGATCAAAAGTTGAAATGTTGATGGCGTATCCAAATGGTGAAATATATTTTGAATAACAAACTCAATAGGTAGAACATCCAACATTGCAGTAGTGTCTATTGTTGCTTCACCCATATTAATCATCTCATCTCATCTCCCTTCGACATTTTTTGTTGTCCCTCATCAAAGTGGTCTTCCACTTGTGTTGACCCTTTTGACTCTTTTTGTGGTTGCACTGTTGTTGTTGCCTCCTTTGACTATGAGCATACTTGTCAACCAATCCTTTCAAAACAAGTGTATGTCATAGATGAAACAAATTATGATCGCGATCAACTACACCTCTTCGCTCTTCCAACCATTGTCGATCAACTCCAATGATGCATTCGGAAGATTCGAATATCTCACAATAAGCAACATCACAAACATTGGAAAATTGAGAATTTGACAAAGACATTATCCTCAAACTCAATAATGCTATCGTTGGCCTTTGATAACATCTCCACGACAAACCGCGAGATGAAATTGTCACTTTTCCCTTCATCTTTGAATAAAATAACAGTTTTTTTGTTGGACAAACGAACTCCAGTCTTGAAATCGTAGGGTATCTATGGTCAGGTTCGACTCTGATGCCAAATAATGCAATCTGAAATCCCAATTATGGATCTCAGATGCAAGCAGACCCACTGATCAAATCATCCGAGATAAAGGAAGCAACTGCATTGTTAAAGGAATAAATCGGATCGATGGAAGGGGAGGGAGAAAAGAAGAGGATGATTGCCAGACTTCAAGGTAAGCTCTGCTGGTATCTAAGTTACTCACTTAGTCAATTGTTCCCTGTTGTTTACAGTTCTCTTCTGCATTTTCCTTACTTTTTTTGTTTTGGTTTCTCTCTTTAATTATCCATTGTTTCCTGATTCAATCTTGCCAGTTTTGGTTTCATCTGCGTAAGCTGTTAGCAGAACCTATTTCTATTCCCCCTTTTTCATGAAACTGCTTTTTTGCAGAGCTTGAAGAGCAGAAACATCCCACAACCAAATCAAAACTATAGGAATTTGATGGTTTTTTTGTTGGACAAACGAACTCCGGTCTTGAAAACGTAGGGTATCTATGGCCAGGTTCGACTCTGATGCCAAACAATGCAATCTGAAATCCCAATTATGGATCTCAGATGCAAGCAGACCCACTGATCAAATCATCCGAGATAAAGGAAGCAACTGCATTGTTAAAGGAATAAATCGGATCGATGGAAGGGGAGGGAGAAAAGAAGAGGATGATTGCCAGACTTCCAAGCTAAGCTCTGCTGGTATCTAAGTTACTCACTTAGTCAATTGTTCCCTGTTGTTTACAGTTCTCTTCTGCATTTTCCTTACTTTTTTTGTTTTGGTTTCTCTCTTTAATTATCCATAGTTTCCTGATTCAATCTTGCCAGTTTTGGTTTCATCTGCGTAAGCTGTTAGCAGAACCTATTTCTATTCCCCCTTTTTCATGAAACTGCTTTTTTGCAGAGCTTGAAGAGCAGAAACATCCCACAACCAAATCAAAACTATAGGAATTTGATGCCCATCTATGATTCTTTGGCCCCATATGTTCATCAACAGGCATTGTCTCCTCCAGAAAGATATCACATGTCTCACTTGGATCCACACGGTATAGATTATACTGATATTGAATATCATGGTGGCAGTCTTTCGGTGGAAGAAAAGAAATAATTTCTTGTTGTAACTCAAAATAGCATTAATGTTCTATGATTTTCTATCTAGCATTTTGAACTCTTAAGCAGAACCAAAGCGCCTCAAGGTAAATTACATAAACCACGATTTAGTAAATTTCTTGTTGCATACAATTATGCTGTTTTGAAAGTTAACACTTATCTGAAGAGCTACTTATTTGTTCATATGAGAATTTTACTTGGATCAGATATCGGACAAAGATAAATTTTCTTTCCTTTGAACTGTTAAAGAGGGGAGGATTTAGTTGACTGGATTAATGCTTTTGCAGCCTACTTAGGGAAGGTGATTCATGTTCTCCTAAGACCTATTAAAGCAAGAGACTAAACTCAGGTGGAAATAAGAAATTTAGATTTATATAAACTCCTACACACTTTCACATGTTTTCTTGTCTGCATGTGTGTGTGAGTGTGCGAGAGAGAGAGAGAGAGAGAGAGAGAGAGAGAGAGAGAGAGACTTTTGGGAGGAGCGGAACATAGCTAAATGTTTTGGCATGAAGAGGAAATGAGAAAATATAATCATAGGCACATCAGGGTGATCCTTTACTTGACAAACAAAAAAATTACAGACATGTTAATATGTCTTCATGTTGAGATTAAAGAGCTTCCATTTCTCAAACAACTCCTATCAATGTGCGACACTTTACGGTGCCCTTGTTGTAGAGACATACTTTACATGTCACCGAGATTTATTTTTCAATTGGTCACATGTTTTACACATTGTTTGGCATCATTCCAGTAATATGACAAGAATGAAAAACATATGATGCATAATAAATCACCAGAAGATTGATACTCACCCCCAATATATTATCATGTATGAAAGTTATCTTTATACAACTTTATGTAATTAAGTTGCAACTTAACCCAAATATAAAGTAGGCAATGTATCTCTATATAACCTAAAGTAAGGAAGTTGAAAGACAGAAAAATGCATAGGAAGCAATGTTTTGTAGGACTCTCTATGCATTGCACAAATAACAACAATAAAAGTCTTTGTACAAATTCGAAGCTAAAATCGGAGCTCAACTATAACAGAGTTTGAGGATTAGAAACACAAATAAAAGTCTTTTTGTCAATTGAAGAAGACACGACCTTCATTTTCAACCTTCTAGAAAAAAAAATTCCATTCAATTTAAAATTTATTCATATCTCCACCTTTTGTGATAAGTCAGAAGAATTTTATTACAATGAAGAAAAAGGAGGCAACCAATGCTACACAAGCTCACTGAAGAGATTTTAGAGAATATTTTTAAGTAAAAATCAGCAACTTCTGGCAACAGTTATTTATCCAGGAAATGACTCCTACAGATTTGTGATAATTGAGATATTCAACCCCCTAAATTCAGAACAAGTAAAGCCCACCATACTAAGGCTGTGTTTGTTATGGTATGCATTCCCAAAAATCATACTAAGCGCAGCCTTAATTTCAAAAAGTCCACTATATGATTTCAAACACTTTCAAAGTATAGTTGTATAATTCATTCTCTCTAACGACGATTTAGAGTTAGATCTTAAGGGGTTGGAGTGCTCGGAACCCAAAATGTTGAGGTTGAGAAGATGAGAATGACAACTATACATTAAATTGATAGTGGATCCAGATGTTCAAGACCATGGGTGAAAGATTTAAGGCTACATTTGGTATGATTTCTTGGAATGCATTATTGACCAAGAATGCAAACCAAACGCAGCCAAAGTTGTTTCTAATCCTGATATAGGGGGAGAGTTACCACAAAGAGATGAGCCCTCAAGAAGTGGAATCAAGCACTAAATAACACTATGATTGCAATGTGTTGGGCTTTAGTAGGAGAGATAATAGCCCTAATCAGTCCTAAGATGAAACAAGGGTTTGTTAGAGCTTGGAGATGCAGCTTATAAGTGATAACAAAGGAAAAGGAACAGGAAGGAAAATATAAAAGCGATAAATAGATAAGCTATAACCAAGTCTTTACCGCAGGCTAAAACTAGCACTGGAACAGAAGAGCAAAGTACAACAACTCAACTTCAATTCAATAAAGCAAATAACAATCCAACCATTCAACTTGGCCAGCCCACATTCCTTTTATACAGGCTGCAATGCTTTTGAAAATTGAAAAATCCATCCTTGACTTACTAATTCCCAAACACATGTAGTTTTCCTTGTCAAGATAGTAACCTTCTAGATTTTATAGGTTGTCTAATTTACCAATTACTCAGAAACTAGGGCCACTTTATAATTCTTTGTACTTTTTCTAATTTAGTGACCCATGACTCCAAATTTTTATTTTGGCTCCAATTACAAATTTAGCAACTCCAATGAAAATTTCCCAGAAACTGGAACTCTGAAATAGAAACTAAACTAAAAGTTCCCATTGACAAATATTGGGGATAGAAATCTCATAGCATCAAAACACTCATCATTAAGATGGCCACAACTTAACCAAAACAGCTAGCAATTCGAAGATCTTGGTCTCAATGAAAAGCTAAGAAGGATTTTAAGTGGCACCTAAATCATGCTAAGAAGAGAAATTTTGACCTTGCAGAAATTTACCCAAAAGGAGGGGGGGGGAAAGAGATGAAATATATTTCTTCATCTTTGCATACAATGTATCAACTACAACAAAAAATCTAAAGCCAGAAAAAAGTTCAGAGAAATCAATAATGATTGATATCATCATCTTCTTCCCTTCACCTAGGTGAAACAAACATTTCCCTCACAAAAGGTGTTCAATAATTGGATTTAAGTGGTCTGAGAAGGCTCAGAGACTAATCATGGAGATCCTTCAAACAATCGGTCGGCCAAAACCAGCATATACTAAAAGGATTGGTTATTGTACCCACATCACATTCCCCAATAGCAAATCTGATGACCAATTAAACATAGCACTAATTTCAGCCTTAACCAAAAGGTATTTTAAAACAAATATAAAGTCAACCATTCCATGTGAATTAACGCCTCTTGGTAGCAACACAAGAATGACAGAGAAAAATAATAAAGTGGCAATCTTAATCATAGTAGCACAATGATAACTGACCTCAATCCGTCTTTGCGCTTTTGCTTCTCCTTCAGCCTCAATGCTATCTAGTTTCAGTAATTGTACCATAAGCAGCTCTGTTAAGACAAAAAATTCCTTGTCTGCAACCTTGGTACCTCCACGCACAGCTGCCTCTAAGGCAGCCACCTACAAAATAAACCATTCCCCATAAGTCCCAGTAGTGCTGGCAAATGGATTTCTCTGAATAACGGGATCCACCTTTTCAGAGAGCTTGTTAACCTCAGCTCTAACTTTAGCAACAGCCTCACAAGCTTTTGATATCTCTTGATTCCTCTTCATTTCATCAAGCTTTTTCTCTTTGCTAGCAGGATCCTCCATGAGTACCACCTTGGACATGTCCTTTACACCTACCATGTGTAAGCACTCATCATCTTCTTTTTCCTTCCCTCTGAATAGCAGCCTCTGTTCTTTAGGCTCCAAACCAGTCTCCTGGACAATGACCTTCTTCAATTCCCCTACATTAAAAAACATCTTTCAGCAAGGAAAGAAGCAAAGAGTTGAGGAAAAAATAGAAATTACAAAAACTAGTCTCAGGGAGGAAAGCCCACGGCAATAATCCCTTCCCAAAGATCGAATTAGGCATAAATACACCAATATCATCAATAAAAACCTAGGCTGCACAGTAATATGACGATAATCCAAAGTACTGAGTGAGAAAAGAAGTGATTAAATCCCTTCCATTCCATTGATACCAACCCATCCGCTAATTTATATTTTAAAGGTATTTTTAAGGGGCCTTCCAACAGAGAGATGTCAAATCAAGTAAGCATAAATACATCTACTGCACAGCACAAAGATGAAGAAACACACATGAAGAGAGAAGAGAACATCAATGACCAAGACCAACTTGAAGGTCAAAAGGGTATAGAAAAAAAGTGACAAAAGGGAGAGAAACGGCAAGAGTAGCCAAAATTCGCTTAATGCAAGTATTAGTGAACTTAAATCTTTAGAAAACCATTACCCAAAAAAAAAATCTTTAGAAAACAGAAGAACCCATCAAGGAAAATACGAGAATTACCAAAAGTTGCTTGAGCCGGGACGTTGACCTCGTGCTGGTAAGAGCCATGAGAAACCTTGACCTTGATCGTGGGTCCAGAAGCATCAACCTCATCGTCTCTCTTCTGAACAAGCATACCACCAGGCCTCAACTCCCAATCGATCGCCTCCTTGTTCCCATTTTCCATAACCCCTTTAAAATTGGATCCTTTCATACTCCGCAAAGCAACAGAAAAGCCAAAAAAAAAAAAAAATGCGAAAAAAAAGGGTAAAAAACCAAGACAAAAGGCGAAGTGGGTGAGAGAGGTGGGAGGTTTCTGCAATAGGAAGAGAAGCTGGTTGAGTAAGAGAGCAGAAAGGGTCTGGACGATATGACACTTGACAGGGAAAAGAACCTTTTACAGAGTAGCGGCTGGTCGGTTATTCAGCAGCGAGAAAGAGAGAGAGATTTCACCAAAAAAAAAAAAAGAAGGTTGGGGGATTCTGAAGTAATGAACATTTGTCTACAACTACAGTAATACAATCTCTTTCATCATCAAAATCAACGTATCTATGAAACTGCCAAACGGGTATTGCAAATAAAATCTGGAAATCTGAGATGAACTGAACAGAACCCACTTCTCTTGAAATCGACTCCACACTAGACGGATAAGATTGATTCCATTCAGATTCCTGATATTGGTTGTTGGATATTTGTTTGGGACAAAATATGTTAGCAAGTTCTTTTCCATAAATCGATGGAGCCCTCCGGTGGGGTAAGTTCTGATGGGAACCTCTGGTGGGGTGAGTTGTTAAGATGTCTTAAACAATACTCCTTATTCACAACACACACCCACACCCCCCCGCCCCCCCAAAAAAAAAAAAAAAAAAAGCCTTAAAAAATACTCCTTTGAAAGAGAATCTGATAAATTATTGCAAAACTACTATACGAAAGGTCAATGACCAATCATGATTCATCACCAATTTGTTGACAATTACCGAACTTGATACTAGTTGATCAAGTATACCAAAAAAATAAAGATACTAGTTGATCAATACCAGGACCAGGAACTCATCACTGATTTGTTGACAATCATGAATCTCATAATAGTTGATCAATACTAGGAAGGGCAACTCATATTCACCAAAAGAGGGTGTAGATGGGATCATAGTTAGCAAAAGGAGGAATCGCAAAAAAAAGGGAAACGGATGGTAAACGTTTTAAATGTGCAGATTTCAAATGAAAAAGACCAAAAAAATGCAATAACTCATTATAAAGTCTAAGACATATCACAGAATATCATCCAATATCAAATTTACATTCACACACCATAGTAAAAAAGCATATTCAAAGTCTTGTTGAGTAACGTGGCTTGCCTATGATGTTCATTGTTGTCAACATAGTCAACATACTTCCGGAGTGATTCATTTTAATTGGAGTTGAGAGTCATCGCTTTAGAAACAGTTTACATTAAAGGCATCAGTTTGTAGCTCAATTTGGGGTATGTACATTGAATTTGAGTTGAAGGTGATATCATTAGAGAAGTAATCCTTTGAGTCAGCTTCACGTTGGCGAAAGAATCAAGTTGATCGGAGTTAGATAAATAGAGATATGATCAGTTAAGTTACCATTGTATGTTCAACAAGTCTAAAGTCTTAAAAGGCTAAAAGGGCGGGTGTGTTTTAAATAGAAATGTCGTTCGTTTGCCATTTTCTTCCCATATCATTGGGAAACAAATAAAAAAAAACACATTTTAAATGGTAAAATACAGTGTTTTAAACGTGTTTTTGCTGACTATGGATGGAAATGGAAGCTCCAGTGTCCCCCAAACCAGTTCTTAACCCCACGCCCAACTCCCAAGTGGTATTATGCCCATTGACAATTGTTGCATCTTAGGCATGCAATCCAAGATCTTTTATTTATTTATTTATTTATTTATTTTTGTACAAAGAAAATTTAAGAAGTACAAAGGGAGAAAAGGGGCAGCCAACAAGGGGTGCTATCCCAAGAGGCAAACATAGGGAAAATACATGCCCTAGTCATAAGAATATGAGCAGGATGCAGCATATCTTGGGGCAAATGAAGGACTCGAAACCCCAAAAAGTGAGTAGCTAATAAAGAAATATCTCAAGCAATAGTTTGGAGTTTAGGGGATGTCGAATCTAAATCGCCATTGATAGCATTGACCACCTACATGCAATTAGAAAAACATACCAAGTAGAAGATGCAGTTATCCATGGCCCATCGAATAAGAGAGCGCAATGCAAGGCCTTCAGCATTATATGGGAGTGACCACGGGATAGGAAAAGCAATAGCCACCTTGAAACAAGACTCAGAATCTAAAACTACAAACCTAATTCCAACGGTCTTCCTATGGTCATTAGAGGAGGCATCACAAACAACACACTCCCATCCATTTGGAACAACACTTTGACGGTCAATATGCAATGGTAACATAGGAGTAGAGGTAGGTGAGGGAGCCAGAAAGAATACTTGGAGGTATTTTGAAATATTAGATTGCATCGCTGAAATAATAGGAGGCCAGTGAACACTATTTCGATCAAAAGTCTCTTTGTTCCTTAATAGCCAGACTTTCCAACAGATGATAGCACGAACTGCAAATGATCTTCTCTTTTGATCTTTGGATCCATTACCTTCATGCAATCAGTCTACAATCCAATTATGGGGGAGCCATCTAGTGGAACAGAGGAGTGGAACATTTGGAGTAGCGGAGGCAAGCCAAAGATGCCGAAAGGAGAGCCATTCAAAGAGAGCATGAGTTGAAGTTTCCACCACTAGACTGCATCAATTGCAAATGGATGATTGGACCACCCTTCTCTTGGTCAATTCTTCTCCAACCGCTAGAGCTCCAATACAAGCACGCCAAATGAAGGACTTTATTTTGGAGGGGATCTTAGCATTCCAAATGCCTTTCCAAACATATGAAGGGACCGATAAGGGATTGCCACAATCTCGATGAACCTGATTAACACGAAATTGAGAAAAATGATGAGCAGACTTAATAGAAAATTTTCTAGATTTATCAGGGAACCACACCAACTTATCTTGAGATGGGTGAAGAGAGATCAGGATTGCAGTGATAGCCTCAAATTCTCCTCTCGTAAAGAGATTTCAAATCAAGTCTTGTTTCCAAGCTAATCCAAGATCTTCTTAACCAAAAAGAAGATTGCCTTTTGAACCAAGCAACAACCTAATGGGATAAATAATCTACTACCAGACCAAGGAACTCATAACCAAACAATCGACATAATAGGAGAGAACACAATTACAATTGACCCTTCCGCTCTCTTTCAGCCAATAGGTATGACCCCACAGAAACTTGAATGAACATAAATGATATTTACAATATGGAGTTCTTATAAAACAATGACGTGTTGTCATACTATGAACTCTAAGAGGACTTGACAAAGAGATGCAAAAGATATCAGCCTTAGAAGCTCATTCAAGGAACCCAAGCTCACTTTTTTGATAGGTTCAAAAATTGGGTATTAGATACACCAAAGTGGATAGCCTTAACCAGATGTGCAATGGGTAACATGGAACTAGCATTTGTTCTCACTCAGTGTTGTTGCTGCTTGCTCATAGGGTCCCACTCGTCTTGGGGAGCCAAGGGGCTTTTATTTTAGAGTAGACGACAATGTTTTGCTGATGCTTCGAATCAAGCTTTTGTTATAATAGGTTGTCCCCCTCCCCCGATTGCTAGTAGGTTGACGGATCGCAGGCCCATCATGTATCTTTCCAGAAAATAAACCCGTCATATATATTTTGGTTTTAGTATACTATTACATGAGGTTTATATGATTGAACCTAGCTAGGCCCGAAATTGAATACATGATACATTCAAACAATCCTAGATATTCAATGGTCAAATCTTCCACATCACCTTCATATGTGCCAGGAAACCTTTTCGCCATAGAACAATTTATTAACTTGGGATTTATATGATGCTCTAGAAAATCTAGCCTTTAGGGTGGTGGCTACTATTTTTTTGATAATGAAAAAAGGATGCTCCATAGTAGTAATCATAGCCCTCAGGACAAGTCTTCGTACGAAGAGCAGCGCTTCTGCAGGATCAATGGGCGATAATGGGCATGCCAAGACTCAAACCCACAACCAGCCGACTCGAACGATGATGGATTGAGGGTATTTTCACCACTAGGCTACCTACCCCATTGGTGTGGTGGCTACTTGATGAACGTAAAAGATTATATCTCAAAGTTCAATTCTTGTTCTTAATCCATGACCAATATGAGCTTGAAGCTTCCCTCATGACCTCAGAATGATAAGTTAGGTGTAGTTGTCATTATTGTCTACTCATGACCCATTATACAATAGAATTCAATCTCCCTATCTTCCACACAGCACAGAAGTTGCACATATGAAGTTGAATATGTTTTAGTCCATGCACTTTTTGAATGGGCAATCGGTTACCCTTATCAGGGTGTTTGGGTCTCTTTGGTTCCTAAGGAGTTGATTATTCTACAATCTTTCCCCTCTGGAATTTATTACTCCCTTTAAGGAGCCTCTATACCCCCAAAAATCATTTATGACACATGTCATATCATGCTACTCATTTTTTTTTTTTTTTTGGCATCAATTATAGGATTCAGATCCTTTACTGGGACCTAACGTGCATCCGACAGCTGAGAGGACCTGAACACACATTCTAACACATAGGCCAAACCCCAAGATCGTCTCAACCATTGAATACACACTGGGACTCCTAACGATCGGAGAGGATCGAGATCACTGGCATTCATTGTCCATCCCTGTGCTAGAGTTAGGATCAAAACCACATCGCAGCTATACCAGATCTCTTCCAGACCTTGAAATTTACTTTTAAATCTAGACAGGTTTGAACCCGTGACTGTTGCGTTACAAGGAAGATTTCTTTATCAATGGCATTGGTGTCGCCCTCCCTTTGCTCTGAGTTTCCCTAAACTCTCGTAAAAGGAGTCGGTCACACGTACGAGGTAAATGGGCTTATGGGCCTGTAAGGGGTAGTATTGATTTATGATCAGCCCAGAAATTTTCAGCAATAGCCAGCCCATCAGAGTGTTGACCAGTCTGCTGACTACTAACTTTGGGATGGGCCTGTGGGCTGTCAAATCCTGGGAATATTAAAATACTAAAGTGTGCCATAGAACATTAGATCTTCTTCTCGTATGGGCCTAAGCGAAAAAAGCTTAAGTTGGCTCATCATAATGTGATTTCGTGAGGTCCAAGATCACCACCTCTTACTAAGGTATTGTGATGAAGTATGTCATTTGCTTCCATAAATATCTCTCTATGCCGCCATTAAGAGTCTCTAGAGGAGCATTTATGATAACAAAAGGACATGTGTCATCATGAAAACATACATGAAACATTCACATGTGGGTAGGTGATCCATGTTCAGAATATCTAGCTTCGATTGATGCCAGATGATTCTAGGGAAAGAGGAATGCTTTCCTGTATGGCACAATTTCTTTTATTGGATTAAAATTATAAGATTAGAAAATTTTGAAGAAGTAGGCTGATCTTAGTCTAATTGAAAGGAAATAAAATCGATAGATGAACACATAGATCAATACGTCATGCATGTGGCAAATCAGGTAGAGATGAAATTCAATGGACAATTTGAACTAAATGTCCTTCACTCACATATCAGGTTTCAGCCCAATCAAAATTGATCACGTGGCAAATTAAAGACATGAAAAAATTCATGAATAAATTCATGAATAAATTAGAAGGGTCAATCAAACTACGAGGGAATTGTTTGGACAAATCTAGTGGCATTCTTATGGTGTTTGCACCTTCAGCTCGTTTTTAGAACTCCCTTTTAACTTCTTTTGGTTGCAAGTAAAAGGAATGAAGATAAATGAAAGTTATTTAAAAAAAAAATATTAATTAAAAAAATCACTGTATTTTTTTTTTTTTTTTTTGGGTCAGAAAATTATTGTATAACTCAAGTCAAGTTATCTGAGAACAAACATTGTAAGAAAAGCCTTATACTTCCCATTTAAAAGAAAGGATATCAAATTATTGTATAAGTAACACCTCTACAGGTTAAAAGGGATGGAAGTGAAAATTTTCAAACCTAAAATAAAAAGCTTGTAACCATTACCCCATGTAATTATTTAAATTACTTAAATTTTTTTTTTATTTAACAATGATACATTTTACATGTAATTTTATTTTAATATTTTAATCAAAGAGATTTGGATGTAAAGTAAAAAGTATTAAACAAATGTATAATTTGGAGTTAGTAATATAGTCACATCGATAATGAATACAAAAGTTTTCTTTTTGAATTGAAAATTTCACTTTCTTTCCCTTAAATATCTCCTTCCAAACAAACGAAGTCTTAGGGAGTGTAAATAAGGAAGACTCTTTAGTTAATGATATTTGAAATATCAATTGGTCAAAAACATACTGTTTTGATGCCTTAGTCCTTCCATTAACTGTGAAAGTAGGAGTTATGATCGAAATGTACATTCCAAGTGATATAGACTTGAAAAGTCTCAAAAGTCTCTTGTAATTAAATATTATCAAATATATGATAATTAAATATTTTCATATAGATTCTTTTTATTCCTATCATATTTTTCTATTTCAGTTCAAATAATTTTCTTCCAACAAAATTAGTCACCATATGTGGTAAACTTTTATTAAGTAAGTTAGTTACACAATTATTTGTTATAGTAGTAGTTAGAAAGGTTTCTACATTATTCTTATTTTAATTTTTGTTTATTTTCCATTCATTTTATTTCCAACAAGAACATCTACTTGGGTAGGATAAGATTCACTGTAGCCGAGCTAGTGCCTAACATGCATTTTCCTTAGGGTGTACGATCAGATGCTGGAGTGTGTGCCTAAAATGCTTCAACCATGGGATGTGGTTAGACCTCCAAGGTGGTTGGAGATGATGTGAATCCACTTGGATAGGCGTTTATTCAGAATTATATATGAATCAAGCCAATGGCTCTTTTGTTGGCCCCTTCGTGGGTCCCTTGTTTGGAGTACCCTTTGGTCTCTTGTATGGTTCAAAGTGAATCTCGCATAAAAATAAATAAAAATAAAGCAATGACATCTTACTAAGAAATATTATTAATCAATTCCAACCCGACTAGAATTGATAAGATAAGAATAGAGAACACCTAAAATGAAGGTGTGACTATAAGAATAGAATCAAAATGAGAATCATAAAGGACAGGAGATATGTATAATCAAGTATAAATGTAAAATAATGGAAGGAAGGAGAGCCGTAAGAAGTAATAAGTAAGAATAAGGAAACTTGTGGCCTTGAAGACCTCTAATATAATCAATATATAAGAAACCCAAATTAAGGGAAGGAAGGAAGGGGAGCAGTAAGAAGACGAAGAAGGAAAGAAACTACTTGTGGGCTATGATAAAACACGAATGTGAGAGAAACTGCAAGACTATACCTTCCCACTACCATTATTACGTACATCATGACTTCCACGTGTGCTCAGTCTATCTCAATTCTCAAATACTCTTCTGTGAGTTCCGAGGGCTTCTCATGTTCACATGGCTATCTCTCTCTCTCTCTCTCTCTCTCTCTCTCGGCAAGTCGGCAGATCGCTACCTGTTCCTGTAACCTCTGTACCAACAGAACAAAACTCTCTCTCATGCAAGAGACCGCTACGTGTAGCCCCTTAATACCCATCACATGCGCTTTAAAATAGAAGGGCATCTCCTATCCTGTCACCATGCTGGTCCCCTCCATACTACCACGAAGCAACCTCTCTCTTCTCTCTCTCCTTGTAGGGAATAATATCAACTTCTAACTTCCTCGATCCAATCACTGAACCGTGGCTTTACATAACAGGGGTCTATGTAAACTAACGTGAGAATGAGAATGAGAATGAGAATAGGGATTTATAAATATCCTTTTTCTTGTTCTTGAATCCTATCAATTTTTTTTTTTTTTTTTTTTTAATCCTTCGCTAGAGTGACAGAATCACAAAATTCGTCAACTGTAAATGTTGGGAGTTTACCCATTAATCAATAAATAAAGAGAAGAATTTCTATATAAACAAATAAAAAGAAAATCTAAAGTGTGGATCAAGTTTTCCTACAAAACCATTTTGATATGGGTTAATCTAGGGGTGTCAATCGGTTGGGTTGGGTAGGTCTTGATCGGGCCTACCGATGTGAAATCCTTGCACTGTGAACGCTCGTTTACTTAAACGGGTTTAGATTTGGGGGCATAGTACAGTTTATAATCGGGCCGATCAGTGTCGGGCTTTAATTCGGCTACCTTAAACGGGCTCTAAATGGACTTTAAACGTGTTTACCCTAAAATCATTTTTTAAAGGGATTAAACTATTGACTTTAAAACTACTAGAGGATAGCATTCACAATTCCGAAACCAAGGGAATCATGTCTTTAATAATTCAACAATTAATAACAATTGAATGTCCCTTTTAACAAGATCCAAGGGAAATTATATATATATATATATATATTTAAGGGAATCATATCTTTAAAATGTAATCTAAGTTGCAAGAATTACACTCTTTTTAATAATTGAATGCCCCATTTAGAATGTGGATAACTGGATATTTTAGTTATATATATTCTTTACTCATATTTTGTAGTATTAGTGGTAAAATAGGTATTTAGGCATTTTTTAAGGGGGTCGGGCCGGTCGGGTTAAATGAGTCAGTTCTAGCGGGCTTCTTAAGTGTGTCGGGTAGGTCGGGCCCCCGACGAACTAGTGGCCTGCACCGTGAACGCCCGTTTAATAAACAGGCCGGACTGAAGTACACATTTATTAAACGGGCCAGTTCAGGTCGGGCCTTAAGCGAGTCGGGTTTGGTCGGGCCTATCAGTGCGGGCTCAGAATTGACACCCCTAGGTTAATCTATATAAATGAAATCTACCACAGAGTTGATTGTTGAATGAATTTTAGGGAAAATTATACGATTGCTCACCAAAAGTTTCAGTTAACTTAAATACCCAAAATTAGGTTTGGATTTACAAAACTACCCACTCGAAATTTCAATTAACAAAAATACCCAAAATAGTGATTCTTCATCTTCCACATATAATCAAAAATTTTTTTCTCTATTTTTTATAACTGAAACTATGATTGGGTATTTTTATAAACCCAAACTCCATTTTGAGTATTTTTTTCTTAAACTTTAAGTAAGTAGTTTTATAACAGAACACTTAATTTTAATAAATAATTTTGTAAAGAGAAAACCTAAAGTAAATAATCATATAATTCTTCCTCGGGAAATTTTCTTGTACCACCCCTAAAAATCTCCGTAATTAGGGGTGAAAATAACTTTTTTTTCCCTTATACTTAACTTTTAAAAGAGCTCATTAGTTATCATTAACACTAGCATACTCTCACCATCAGCTCAGCTGCGACCCTAGTAGAGATGATAGAGTTAAATGGTAGCAGCAGCTGCTGCAGTGGGTAGCTTGTACTACCGCACTCAGTTCAGCCAGAGGTCTCTGGCTCTTAGGGTTTTGTGAAGGAAACCAGATCGGAGCTGAAAACCCTAGATCATTTTTCCCCTAAAATGAAAGCAGCAAGTAACAACTAAGAAGTCCTAGACGCAGCAGCCCTCAAATGTAGTTTTATATAGCACAAATCAGGTCGCAGATTCTTAGCTTGATCTGAAGAGTATATGAGGAGCAGCAGCAATTCTTGATTTAGGTTAAGAATAGGGAATTTTTTTGGATACCAGGAAATAGGCCTCTGTGAGGCTCATTTGCTGGTCGAGTGGGGCCTGTTGGAACCCCAAAATATGGGCCTCAAAGGTTCAGCAGGCAGGGAGATCTAAGACCTTCAATCTTCAACCAGAAATCTCCAGAAAACAGAATCGCAGGGGCCTGTTCTGTGTCCTCAGATCAAGAACTGAACAACAACCAATTAATGGACCTTGATGTAGATTTCAGGGAGTATTTAGCTACCCAAAAAGAGGTCTCGGTTGGACTGAAAAGAAAAGAGAGAACATGGAAGAAGTGGAGAAGAAGGGAAGGGAAAAAAAAGGGATAATGGTTCACTCACCTAATTTGTGGAAGATGTAATGGTGGTGGGAGGAGGAACAAAGCCAGAGAAAGGTAGAAACGAAGGAGAGTTTCTGTTGAAGTGTTAAAGCTTCGGGTTGAGCAAATAGTCCATCATCGACGAAGTCTTAACGTACCGATTTCGATATCATGGTAAAATTTACATTTTAAAACCAATTGGTTTGAAGTGAGTTGATTTTTTGTGACTCTTAAATAATTGAGTTATCCATAGTCGATGTGGGACTATCTCAATATGAAGAAAGCGATCGAGGATAGCCAATGGCACAAAACCTTCTTCTCCTCTCGTGGAATTCAACGATGATGCTATGGTCCTTGCCAAGGTGGAAGATGGGTCAAAGAGGAATTCCTTCACCCACTTTACACGCTCATAAGGGTAGTTTGGCTATTTAGGTAATAAGAGACTGATGATGTCATCACTTAAAGATCAAATTCTAACCGAATAAGGTTTTTAAAAATTTTTTGATAAAAATGAAGAATGTATAAACTCTTATTTTCATTTTTAAGGATCATTCCAAGTTATATTGAGATTTTTAAGAACAATATAAGAAAATTTTCCTTTTTTCCTTCTATTTATCTGAATCAACCTGTACGAGAATAGTTCTTCTACAATACTTGATTAGAGTTATCAATTCGGCCGAATAATTCACGAATTATTCGGCCGAACCGAATTTTTCTGAATTTTATCAAAAATTCGGACCGAATCCGAATTAAAAATAAAATTCTTTAAAATTCGTGACTTTTTCAAAACTGAATATAAATCACGAATAATTCGGACCGAATCCGAATTAAACCGAATTATTCGGTTTATTTAAACATTATTTTTATAAAAAAAAACAATAAAAACAATT